>NW_005871396.1:324854-327605 GCF_000147115.1 Myotis lucifugus | reverse complement strand
CATCTCATTGATGAAGTGAGGAAGACACTCCTGACCAAGCACACACACATGCACACATACACACTCACACATGCACACACACTACATGTGCACATGCACACACATGCATGCACTCATACATGCGCACACACATGCACACTCTCACACATGCATGCACACATGCACGCACGTGCACACACACACAGAATCCTCTGCTGAGCTGGACTTGCCCACCAATCCCTCCTCGAGGCAGCTCTACAGCAGCCACTCCCACGGGAGAACTGGTGCCCAGGGCCAAGCCCCCGGCCACCCAGGACTGGCTCCCCCCCAGCACTGACCATGCGGCCCCCGCTCCCCGCAGAGACGGGCTGCGGAGAGTCTGAGCATGACGGGAGCTGCCTCCCGCATCCCCTGAGCCTTCTCCACCCCTCCCCACATGCTCCCCCCCTTCATTGGGCCCCTGTGATCTCAGGGTGTCACAGACCAGGCCCCTGGTGGGCAGCCTGTGCGGGAGATGTGAGTGTTCAGCTGAAGTAACCTCCCGATCGGGTGCTCTCTCCGGAGAAACTGTTCCCGCACAGCGACGACCCCTGCCCGTCGGCATTAGACAGCCCCCAGGACTGGGCCTGAGGCATTACAGCCCCCAGGACTGGGCCTGAGGCATTCACGTTGAGCAGAGGATTCAGACGCCGGGGAACATGCCGCATCGCCAGCCCCCCAAGGTTCAGCCCCTCATGTGTGGACGCCACGTTAGGCCCGCGCAGGAGATGGGAATGTAATACCTGAGCATCCGTGTGCGGCTGAAGGACCGTCCTGTGCAGGCCTACTGTGTGCCCGTCTGGCCTCTTCTCCTCTCCAGGACTTTCCCGTAACAGTCGCCTATGGGAGGTACATCTCCTGGTGGACACACAGACAGACAGACAGATGGGGAAACAGACTACACTATCCTCCTATACAATAAAAGGCTAATATGCAAATTGTCCCCTCCACCAGGAGTTTGACCGGGAGTTTGACCAGGGCCAGGCTGGCTGGCCAACTTCCGGTGGCCTCTCCCCCAGCCGGCCCCACCCCCATTGGCCCCAATCGAGGCAGGGCTGACCAAACCCCACCCATGCACAAATTCGTGCACCGGGCCTCTAGTTTGCATATAAATGTACATGTATGACACATGGTGTGCACCACACTAGCTCTGTGTGTCTAATACATATTCGTGTCTGTACTTAGGACGCGGGATCACGTGGTTATGAAGCGCTGCGTGTCCTCCTTGCAGAGGGTGGTCGGCTCCGCGTCAGCTCCAGCTCCCAACGGCCCCCGAGCCCCGGACACCCCTTCAGCCCAGGCTGTCGGCAGGGCGGGCAGAGAGGGGAGATGGGCTCTTCCTGCTCGAGCGGGACCAGGTTCCTGCTGACACGTTGCTCTCGCTGCTGAAGTCACCTCCGCCCCAACCCACAGCCTCGTCCATCTGGGAGGCCCGCTCGGCCCTGTGGTTTCTCGGGGAATAAGGGCCAGCCCGAGACTCCGACCTCAGACCTGGCCTGGGGGAGGGAGGGGGCCCGGGGGCATGGCCTGGCATGGACGGTTCTGGTCACGCTCCGGGAGTTTCTCAGAGGGAAGCCGGCCCGGGAGGAAGGCTCAGGACTGGATGTCCCCGCCTCCCAGAGCCACCCCGCCTCCTTCCTCTCCAGACACCATCTTCCCAGAGGTGTTTCCCTTCAGTGGTTCTCAACCTTCCTAACGCCGCGACCCTTTAATACAGTTCCTCATGTTGTGGCGACCCCCAGCCATAAAATTATTTTCGTTGCTACTTCGTAACTATAATGTTGCTACTGTTATGAATTGTAATGTAAATATCTGATATGCAGGATGTATTTTCATTGTTTGCGACCCACAGGTTGAGAACCGCTGCAATCCTCGAAAACAGTAGCGGCTGCTCACCTTCCCGGCAGCAGCGACTGCGCCTCATGCGCCTCCAGGAAACCCGTCCTGGTCACACACGGGGACGCCCCGGCGGCACGAGGACCGTGTGGTCTCCGCACAGAAGAGACACACACATCAGCCGCGGAAGGGCCCCGTCGGCCCCGCACCAGCCTGACGCCCAGCCTCTCAGGACAGTCACCGACTTTCCTGCGTCCGGGTCTCTTCTCCTCTGTGGCTCACACATGAGCGAACCGTGGCCTGGATGAGCCGGGACGCTTCCCGGAGGAAACACCTCTGAAGACGGTTCCTACGGCCACAGGGGCGCTGCTTGGAGAAGTTTCTGGTTGTTCAAACCTCTCCGACTTAAGGTGACATAACGAGGAACTTCTTGCCCAGCCGGCGGGGCTCAGTGGCTGAGCGTTGACCTAGGAACCAGGAGATCAGGGTCCGATTCCCGGTCAGGGCACAGGCCCGGGTTGTGGGCTCCATCCCCAGTGTGGGGCGTGCAGGAGGCAGCCGGTCCATGATTCTCTCTCATCACTGATGTTTCTCCCTCTCCCTTCCTCCCTGAAATCAACAAAAATATATTTTAAAAAAGAATAACTTCTTAGTTGACTGTGAAAGCTGTTCCCACGATGGCAGCTGGGAGTCTGACACCCACACCCACGCCGGGGCAGCGCGGGGCGTTTCGCTGCTGTTGCCCGTGGCCGCGCTCGCTGCTGTGCTTTTCCGGTTCAATATCTCATCCCTCTCCCCACGGGCTGGGCTGCAGGGACTGACTGCGGCCAAGGAACCCGTTTCCGGGGAGGGGACAGCAGGACCTGGCCCAGAGGAGACAGAGTCGTTCCCGTGCCA
>NW_005871396.1:309047-324645 GCF_000147115.1 Myotis lucifugus | reverse complement strand
GCCCACATGTGCTCGTTCCACATGCCAGGGAGTGCATTTTAAAAGCAGAGTACGCATTCCCATCCCACAGACTGCCCCATCACCCTGCAGGTGGTTGGCACCTGCAGCATGTGGGGCCACCCGGCCGTGTTCCCTACCGAAGGCAGCTTCGTGACTGCCGCTGGGAACCTGTCAGGGCATCTCGGTGTGAAGCTGAACCAGATGTGACCCCGCATCTCCGAGCTGTTGGCTTATAACCAAAGTGCCCATTGCGTGCTGCCCGGCCACGACGGTTCGCCTGTCTCCACGCTGACGTCCCTGAGTGACTCGCTGGGCATTTGAGGTGAATGAAAAGGTTCCTGCAGCAGGAGGTCTCTGTGCATGCGCTTCACACTGACGGGGGGGGGGGCGGGGGGGGCGCTGGCTGAACCACAGCCCTCCCACAGGCTGCCCCCCCAGAGGAGTGTGCCATCCAAGGTCAACACTCATCCTCAGGAACAATGTTCTGAAGGTAATGCTGCCTCCAGGTGCTTCACTGTGACAGAACAGGCTGCTCTGCCACCTTGTGGCCAACACAACAAACAACTCCCTGTTCCAAATGGACGCACAGAACCCGATTTCAAAGGGAACGTTCCAGAAAACTGAACTAGAAGAGAAGATGGCGGGGCCATCGCCTTGGCCCAACTTTGACCACCCCCAGTGTTTATGGAACGCATTTGAAACTCTCAGTCAAAACTCATGAGGAGCATTTTGCTAAACAAACTTATTGAGTCACGTATTTCGAGTTTACAGTTCAATGAGTTTTGACCCACGTGGACGAAATGTTACTATCACCCCAACATGTGCAAATGTCCATCACCCCCAAAATACCCCTCATGACCTTTTGGCCAAACCACCACCCGCTGGCAGCCCTACGCACCCATCTGCTTGCTTCCATGCGAGGCCTGTTCCAGGATTTTCAATAAATTGAACCAGACAGTACTTTTGCTTTGTTTCCTGACTTCTTCACCGAAGGTAATGCTCTCGAGCTTTATCCATGTCACATGTGCGAGTAACTGAGCCCTCCGCACTGCTGACAGCACTGCATCGTATAGAAAGGCCACGTTTACTCATGGTCCCGTGTGTCTCTCGACCCTGTTTTGCGCTTTTGCATATTTTCTCAAATATCCACACTTTTCCCTTTATGTTTTAGTACATGTCTAGTGGTTGCTCTAGAGTTTATAATATGTCTCTTGATATAATCATGGTCTACCTTCAACATCTCTCACACCATTTCATTCTCAGTGTAAACACCTTAAAGCAATATCCTTCCATTTCCCCCTCTATTCTTTGTGCCCTTGTTTCTTTGAATTTTGCATAAGCTTTAAACTCCATGTGCATTGTCTGTATTTATTTATGCTTTTAAAATCAATAATTTTAAAATAAATTTAAAAACAACGCTCTTTCTTATTTACAAAAACGTTTACTATTTCCAGTGTTCTCCGTTCTTCTGAGTAGATCCAAATTTTAATATAGTGTCACTTTCTTTGTCCTAAATGTTTCCTTCAACATTTCTTGTAGTTCAGCTCATCAGACAACTAGTATCCTCAGCTATTTTTGTGTGAAAATAATTTTTCCAAAAATATTTTTACTTTATGTAGATACTAGATTGGCAGGGGTTTTGTTTTTTGCCCCGCCCCCGCATTGTCAGCATTTTAAGAGTGCCCATTGTCTTCTGCCTCACATAACTTCTATTGATAAGTCTGTAATATTACTTGTTTTGGTGACTGTTCATATGTCTTTTTTCTTACAGCTTTTTACTAGATTTTCTTTCCATAACTTATTTTAAGCAATTTCATTAGGATGTGCCTTTTCTAATCCTTCTTGAGTTTTTTCCTACCTCCTTAAATATGTGTTTGTAGTTTTCATCAAATTTGATGATTGTTTTACCATGACGTCCTCAATAAATATCCTTTCTTCCATTATTTCTTCTGGCACTCCAATTCCATGTGCGTTAGATTACTTGAATTTTCTCATGTCATTGGGGTTCTATTAAATTTTCCAAGCTTTTTTCTCTTTGTGCCTCAGGTTGAATATTTCTATTGCTATGTCCTCGAGTTCACTGGTGCTTGCGTTTCTCTGCAATGCTGTCATTCCATCCACTGAGATGGTGTTTTTTAAATTTAGAGGCAACACTGGGTCCTTTGGTGTTTTGTTTTTTTGTGTGTTTTTTTAAAATTTTTTTATTGCTTAAAGTATTACAAAGGGTATTACATATGTGTCCCTTTTTTTCCCCACCCTAGACAATCCCCTGGCCTCCCCTACCCCCCAGTGTCTTATGTCCATTAGTTATGCTTATATGCATGCATACAAGTCCTTCAGTTGATCTCTTACCCCCCTCCCTCCTGCCCCCCAACCCTCCCTGGCCTTCCCGCTGCAGTTTGACAATCTGTTTGAGGCAGTTCTGCCTCTGGATCTATTATTGTTCAAAGGTTTATAATGGTCTCTGTTATCCATGAAAGAGTATTTTTCCTTCATTGACTGGCTTGTTTCACTTAGCATAATGCTCTCCAGCTCCATCCATGCTGTTGCAAATGGTAAGAGTTCCTTCTGGGTCCTTCGGTGTTTTATCTTCTTCCTCCGTGTATGTGTGCTTTCTTCAATTCCAGGAGCATATTTACAATATTCTTTCAGCTCTTTTGAGATTCCTGTCATTCCTGGGTCTATTTACATTGCTGAACTCACGCTGAGATGGATCACCTTCTTCTCTAAAGCATAACCTCCAGCAGCTGGTCAGAGTGGAAAGCCATTGGCCAGGCGTGAGGTTCTTCGCACCCGTAATTTCACCAGGGAATGAGGAAAGCCTAGAATACAAGTTCTCTGGGACTCTCCTAGTGCAGATTCCCACCTTGAGGCCGAAAGTCTTGTCCCTAAAAATAAATACGTTCCTACCTTTCCAACGGATGACAATTGTAACGTTGACCCCGCAGCATATTCCGACAGGGACTTCACAGCAAACATTTCCAGATTTCCTAATGGCCTTAACGACGGGACAGAATGATATGTGCAATATGCTTCATTGAATCTCTTCTTTGTAAATGCATTTCAGTACTTCGTGGATCAGTAAGAAATAGAGAAAAATTACTCTGATGGCGGACTTCATGGCAGGAGAATCCAGACAGGGGCCGAGTAGATTGAGCTTTCTGTATCCCTGGGCACATTCTCATGGAAGTTCTTTTTTTCTTTAAAGAAATCGGAAAGCCGTGGTTTGGGGGGTCACTTCATCCAGGGGCCAATGCTATCTTGTCCGTGTTGTCAGGAAGAGCCCCATCGACTTAGATCGCGCAGTGCAAAGCTCCGTGCTGGTGGCGTCACGTCTGTGGAGCATGGTGCCGGTGGCAATCAGCAAAGATTATTTAACCAAATGGATATTAACCAGAGGACTACATGTTATTAAATGCCTAGATATAAGCTTACATTTGTAAATAAAAAACAAGTTTATCTCTATTGCAACAGTGCTAAATGTCTTCTTCCCATCAAATAACTGAATATATTTTCCCACCCAATGAAAGCAAAAAATACTCTAAGAACTAGTGCTGTAAATATGTTTACAAAAGTAAAACTGATCACATGCACACATGTATTTATTTCAGCATCTTGAGTAAGAGACATGTACCACGTTAATTTTATTGGAAATTAAAAGTGACAAAATGAGATGTATCTTCATTAATTTATACATATGCAAACATCCTCAACATGCATGGTGTTCTGGATGTTCATAGGTCATTTAGTTCAGCCACTTCAGAGTCGTTATCTGTTTCTTTTGGTCTTACATATTCTTTAATAAATTCCCAAAGGTTCCTTAAAATACATAAGAAATAAATATCTTAGATTAGCAAAAGGACATTAAGCATAAAAGAAAATTTCAACATAAGCATCTATTTTAGGATACGTTTACTCAAAAACGCGAACTGAGTCTTTGCAACGCTCCCCTTTCATTTCAGAGAATATTCCCGGCGTAGCTTTGGCCTAGAACCAGCAAAGATCCTCCACACGGATGGATCCGGGAGAGGGTGGCGGCCGAGCAGATGGCATTTCCACTTCAGACCCATTTATTCTCCTTGCCGAGGCTGTGGCAGGAGCCGGCCCAGCTCTGTATTTGCATTTCTACACCTTCCTTCTCCTTTGAGGGCACCTACCATATTGTGAAACCAGGGGCCACCTGTGTGGCTCACTCAGCACCTGCTCTAACGCCCTTTCCCCGTGACTTTCTCGACCCCGTGAACTGGGAGTGAGATGTTCTATTATCTGGACTCCTTTGCAGCCAAGGATGGTCTGGGGACTCGGGGCTGACCAATGAGACACGCGTAGAAGACGCCGGGAAGGGCTTTTCTTCCTCAGTGAAACAAGCCTCATGCTGAGGAGCTGTTGGGGACCAGGTGTAAGCTGGCAAGGTCCTTGCACCTGAAGGGGCTAGCTAAGCTGGGACCCTTACCCACACAGTTTTCCCAGACTTGTTTGGATGGCAGTTATCAGTAGAATGAGAGCAACCTTTGTAGAATGAGAACAGCCTTTCGTGGCTTACCAAGAAACCTGTAACTATTTACTGAGATGTGCTGTACCGAGAATTTGTCCTTCTGCTCTGTCTCTCCCTTAGAGATGAAGAGGAACAAAGCATACATTCCTCTTGACGGACCTCCTATTCAGTGTCTTGTGTATAAAAGGCATTGCGTGGTTAATAAACTTACTGCAGTTCCTGGTGAGCTGCAGTCCTCCCGACCCCGCTCTCCTGTCTTTCTTTCTTTTCTCAATTCCCACCTCCCTGCCTCAGCCCCGCTCGACCTGTCAGGCTGGCCCTGAGAAGAAGCTGTTTGCCATTGCCCTTCCTCTCCCTCGTCTTCCTCCAGGGCACGTGGACCCAGCGCCTGAGCAGCCATCAGAGAGGCTCTGAGGAGAACTACACTCGAGGAAAACGCGGAAGAAAGATAGAAGAATGCGGTGTTTGATATCACTGAACCCAGCACACATCCGCGTTGCCTTTTGACTGTTGATACAAACATGCCCTTTCATATCTAAGTCACCAATGGTTTTCTGTTGCTCCCAGCCTTACCAAATTGTAAGATTTGAACCGTATTACAAACTCTAAGAACTTTAACTATATAAAGTCTCAACTTATGTGACAGATAATATAAACCAGCCATTTTATTTTTCAATTAGAAGCTTTAGAGCAGTGGTTCTCAACCTTCCTAATGCCGCGACCCTTTAATACAGTTCCTCATGTTGTGGTGACCCCCAATTTCATTGTTACAAATTGAACATAATTAAAGCACAGTGATTAATCACAAAAACAATATGTAATTATATATGTGTTTTCTGATGGTCTTAGGCGACCCCTGTGAAAGGGTCGTTTGATCCCCAAAGGGGTCGCGACCCACAGGTTGAGAACGGCTGCTTTAGAGTAATGCATGTATAGAGTTTTCGAAGATTTAATATCAATAAACACCATATAATTTGAGGAGGGAAAAGCCACCCACAGCCACAAGTCTCCCTAGCTTCCTGATCCCTGCCCATGAGAATCAACCCTTGACTCTTCAGCTTTTTTCAAAGTATTTATTTTTACATAGATGATAGAGAGATAGAGATAGAGATATAGATATATAGATGATAGATAGATGATAGATAGATGATAGATAGATAGATAGATAGATAGATATAGATAGAGGAGAGAGAGAGAGAGAGAGAGAGAGAGAGAGGCTTAAATCTTGGGCTGATCATTGCTAAGCATAGGAGGGGGTGTAACATTTCTATTGAAAGTTAAGACACATGAATATAAATACTTCACAAGGACTGTCTAGTCTCATCTCATTTTAAACACACGGTTTTGAGAACATGCGATTGTGCCAGTGCTTTCTCGCAGCTTCAGGACTTACAGCTGCTCCTCCCCACTCAGCTCGCTCCTCCCCAGGAACTGCTTCACCTGGTTTTCAGCCGTCTGCCAAGAATTAGAAGTCATCTGGTCATGTACGCCGGCCATGATAATGCACCCAAATAGATGCCACTTCTAGAATCGGGCATAACATTCTACTTCCTACCACGTATAATACAGAGAGGTACATACACGAGAGAAACAGGGTTATCATCTATTAAGCAGAAAATTGTTAGCAGGCATTTGGGAAGGGTACCCTGAAAGCTGTTTGGGGTGCCAGTGCATTATATTTCTTGTAACCAAATCAGCTCATTAAAAGTAATTATCATGTGCGGGAGGGTTAGAGAAATCGTAAATTCTGACAGACACATTCAACTATTTGGAAGATTGTTTAATACATTAGTTTACACCTCTCTAATTTTGAGCTAATATCTACATAGCCAGCTATTCCTAGCATTACAGAAAGTTATCATTTAGAAAGCTAATGCATGTATTCTAATTTGATTTTTGACATAGTACAAGAAGGCACTAGAGAAAAAATGGTTCTATTGAAAAGCATCGATTCACAAAAACTTACATCTATTTTCTTCTTTAAAATAATATTTGCTCTTTCCAATTTTATAGTTTCAGTCTGTAGGGGAAAATGATTATAAGAGAAAGATACCTGGTTAATAATATTTATTAAATAGTTTCCCCATTTATGGAACAAAATGTATTATGCTGTTATTCTGATTTCAAAAATACGAATTGCACCCCACTTAAAACAGATGAACGAAAAAGCGTGACTGAGGATATGAAGACAGACAGACAGATCCTGGTCCCTGCGTAATAAACTAGAAGAGGTGGAGATTGGTGTTGGAAAAGACCAGAGAATTTTAGGGAAATTTCAGAATAGAAGATTCCCTCACTTTTCAGAATTATATAATTTATTAAGGATACAATATAAAAATACAAATATCAACAAGTCACATATATACTAGAAATAACTGATTATAAACTGTAATGTAACAGTTGTTAACGTTTTCATATACAATAGTAACAGATGCAATAAAGTCACAAAAATAAACATAACAAAAAATATTTAAAAGCAATGCAGAAAATTAAATTAACATAAAATGATCCTTGATGGGAATGTTAACATTATAAAGCTGCCACTTGGTCCCTAATCCTATATAATAAAAGCCTAATATGCTAAGTGTCCAGTCGTCTGGTCATCCGTTCAACCAATCAAAGCATAATATGCTAATGATAGGCTAAGGCCGCTCAACTGCTCACTATGACGTGCACTGACCACCAGGGGGCAGACAGTTGACCAGTCAACCAGTCACTATGATGTGCACTGACCACCAGGAGGCAGATGCTCTGACCAGTAGGTTAGCTTGCTGCTGGGGTCCAGCTGATTGGGACTGAGCGAGATGGGCTGAACATGCCCTGGCCAACCTCCCGTGTCCCTCCCCTGTCCCGATCATGCACCAGTGGGGTCCCTTGGCCTGGCCTGTGCCCTCTCGCAATCCGGGACCCCTTGGGGGATGTCAGAGAGCTGGTTTCAGCCCAATCCAGCAGGCCAGGCTGAGGGACCCCACTGGTGCACGAATTAGTGCCCTGGGCCTCTAGTGAATTTTTAAATTCATTGGAAACCCAGTCAAAATGCCAAGAGTACTGTTATTGAGACTTAAAAATGTAGTTAACCCAATGAATTAAAATATCCAACATCATTGTGAACAAATAATGATGAGCAGGGGTTGTAAAGACTTGCTCTCCCAGATATCCAACTTGAAAAGGATTGGCAATTACACCAGCGAGGCTGCACGGTAAATAATTAAGACCTTGGGCTGCGTTTAAATCCTCACACTGCTACCTGCTCCCTGTGCCCCGAATCAAGTGACATAGCGTATCCGTGCCCTGGTTTCCTCGCCGGGAAAGGAGGCTGACAGCAGCAGCTATCGCTTACCGTCTCTACGGGCTGCTGACATTAAATGAAATGTATTTTTAAATGTTCGCAGCAGTATCTGGCGCATTGTTCATCGTTGGTCCATTCAGTTATTTTTCATTGGGTTAGAAACAATGTGTTATTTGAATTTAGGAGCCAAGTATGAGTAATAAAAAAACTAATATAAGTTCATGATATGGAATCATTATAGGGCGACTTCTATTTCATTGATTCAACCCATTTAAAGAGATGGTAATTATGAAAGTTTATATGACTTTGGCATCATGTTTATAATATGTAAAGCTATAACTCTATTATTTTCAGTTTAAAAATTCAACTATAAATTAGTATCTGTTCTCAGGACATTATTTAGTTTTTTTTTAAAAAAAAAGAGAGAGAGAGAGAGAGAGAGAGAGAAGATTCTAAAGGAAAACACAGAAGGAAGTCTGAACATATGATTTTAAGAGAGAGAGAGACATCAAGTCAAGTCTGGACCACTACCACCTTCCCATATACTTTATAATTCTGCTTAAAAGGGAGAAAAAGTGGTGTTGGCAAAATATAAGTAACCATGTAACCACAATAAGAAAGAATAATCCCATGTCAATGATAAACTCCATAACTAGAGGTTAAATTGAGTCAGATTCTGCCCAAATAAAAGTGAGCAGATAACACAGGCACCACAGCATTTTAAAACAGACTGTAATGTACAATATATTATTGTTCAACAAAATTGACACAATCATTGTCAAAAACTGCTTTTAACTCAGTAGACTCCCTTTCAGTGGCCCTCCCTCACTCAGTCCCCTCTGCCCACCGAACCGCACAGCTAACTCAGTCTAACTCTGAGGCCAACCTGTCGCAGCAGAAATTACAGGGGCTGGAGCCCCAACAGAATTAAGCTTGAACCCACTTTGTCACCTCTACACGGTTCCATCGTGGGCGGGTCACCTGGCTGCTCTGAGCCGAACTTAAACTACTTAGGACACACTCGACACTAAATGATGACCGTTCATTCCATAACAAGACTTTTCTATACAAAACACTAAACTTTTCAATGGACCTGAAAGAGATTTGACCCTTAACCGAACTCTACAGAATTGTTTATCACCTTCATTTTGTTTTGTTTGTTTAGATCTCTTAATTATTCTAAGCATGTCTTCATCACTGGCTACAAATGTCTATACATGTGAAACCTTAAGCGACCAGAACAACCAGGATGACCGGAACGGCCAGGACGACCGGAATGACCAGTCGCTATGAAGTGCACTACAGGGGACGGGGATGGCTGGCCAACCTCCCGCGGCCCCTCCTCCTGGCCGGCCCCATCCCTGATCGGCCCCCCCACCCCTATCTGGGGCAGGGCCGGCTGGTCAACCTCCTTCAGCCCCTCTCCCCGCCAGCCCAGCCCCGATTGGCCCTGATCGGGGCAGGGCCAGCTGGACCCCACCTGTGCACGAATTTGTGCACCAGGCCTCTAGCTTTTAAATAAAAATATATGTGCACCAAATTTTATGTAATTGTTTATCCTGTTGCAAATGAGATCACTTCACGTGGTTGCAATGGTCGGCAAGAGAAGGAACAATGCCAACACGGAATTTGCATACCTCGATGCTCTTGACCCTGCTCTCGGCGATTTGTAAAACCCTAGTGTGGACCAGGGTGGTTTTCATTTCTCGCTCCAGAGCCTGGATCTCGTCCAGCTTCTGGAGTACTTCGCATCGCTTCCTCGCCACCTGGTCGGTCAGCGTGAGGTGCTCCTCCTCCTTGCTCACGTGTTTCTCAGAAGATTCTGGAGATATTTTTTAAAAGCAAAGCATTACTGTGTTCAATATCATAGCCCTCAGTGATAATGTCATGCATTATTAACAACATTATGTCTTACATCGCTAATCTGTTACAGCTATAAAATATAATGCAGCCCAAACTCCAAGCACGCCAACAAAAATGATGGGATTGAGGGATGGGGTGTCGTCCTTTAATCCCTTCATGTACCAGTAAGTGTTTCTCCGTGGCCACTGTGAGCAGCTAAGACCGAATGGGGAAAACACAGGGCGACTTAGCCAGAGGGGTGGGACTACATTGAGACCTGACAGACAGACAGGAGTTAAACAAGCGAAGGGGCGGGGGAGCCGGAGGAGCGGGATCGGCACTTTCACTGAACAGGTTACCCCGTGGGGCGGGGCAGAGCACCAGGGCGTAACATCGAGAGGTGATGCTGGGAAAGGGGGAGGCCCATCTGAAAAGGCGTAGAACCTGCGTGAAGAAATCAGGGGAGGGCTTTTCAGTTGGAGAGAAACAACTGCCCCTGGGAAGACAGACAGACAGACAGACAGCAGGTGAGGCATTGCCCTGGGGGGACGGACAGACAGACAGACAGCAGGTGAGGCATTGCCCTGGGGAGACAGACAGACAGACAGACAGACAGCAGGTGAGGCATTGCCCTGGGGAGACGGACAGACAGACAGAGAGCAGGTGAGGCATTGCCCTGGGAAGGACGAGGAGCAGGAAGACCAGGGACTCTGGCTGGAACCTCGAGGGCGAGTCTGCTCAGAGCTCGATGCAGGCAGGTCTGTGAGGGCCGTGGTCCCGTGTGAGTCACTGAGCGGCGTGTAACACACATGGAGGGAAAGGGCATCGGACGGAATCGGTGTAAACAGTGAGGAACCTCACGGAGCTGCTTTTGAGTAGTTACTCATGTGAAATGTGCATCTAATTTTATGGTAAATTTTAATATGTATGTAATGCATCAATATTTGTAAAATGTAATCCATTTGCCACAAACTGTGTGTTTTCCTCACAAGAAACAAGGACACAGAGAAGATGGATGGGCAGTGATCCCGCTGCCCCAGACTCTGTGCCTCCCGTGGTCGGTCCGCATGTTTCCTCCTCAATCACCTGAGGGGGAAGCACTACCTGCTCCGACTCACCAACTGAGACTCACAGCTGAGGCTCCTGAGGCCAAAATAACAAAGCTTGGAACCTGGACGGCCACGGCCACACTGCCAGTCCACAGCCTGGCCACGCTGCCAGCCCATATCACCGGGCCATGCTGCCAGGCCACACTGCCAGTCCACAGCCTAGCCACGCTGCCAGACCATATCACCGGGCCATGCTGCTGGGCCACATCACCAGGCCACGCTGCCGGGCCACATGGCCAGGCCACGATACCGCCACGGAGGCGCCCTGGGAGGGGATCCCGGCAATGGGCAGAGATGGAGAGTGTGTGTGCAAGGCAGAGAGCGTCTCCAGCATGGACAGCCTTAGAAACTCCTCGCAGTCTGGAAAGCTGACTTCTTTGAGCCGGGACTAAGAATGAGAAGGTTCTGGAAACCAGAATGGACTGTCTTCATTGACGCGACCCTGACCACCACAGGAGACCGAGGGCCCTCCCAGGTCCTCCTCACGTGGTGGCTCTGAACAGCAGCTCCCAGGCCTCGCTCGCGTCTGTCGTGTATTAGACCCTGTCTGCAGGGGAGACCCCTTAGTCCTCGCCGTCCTCCTGGGCGGACCCCGAGTCTACGTCAGGGTCCTCAGGATCTGCTCCCAGTGTCTCGTCAAAACCTGACCTGACTCTACACAAGGTCCCCACTTCGTCCCCGGGAAACCACACAGACCTGAGAGAGCAGGAAACAGTGGCCCGTGTTCCCTGTTTCTGGGGACAGGAGCCGACAGGCTGCCCAGACCACGGGCGCGGGGAGAGCGGTCCGCACCCTGACGAGGCCCTCGGGGCAACCACGCCGCGTCTAAAGGACCTGAGCGAAAACACTGCCAACAGCCCGGCCAGCGGGCTCCGGGGCTGAGCGGCGACCTATGAACCAGGAGGTCACAGTTCAATTCCTGGTCAGGGCACATGTCTGGGTCGTGGGCTCGATCCCCAGCAGGGGGCGTGCAGGAGGCAGCCGATCCATGATTCTCTCATCACTGATGTTTCTATTTCTCTCTGGAATCAATAAAAAGATATTTTAAAAAACACTTCAATCAAATTAAACTCACTGTGTTTCTAAAGAACTTGATGGGAAAAATCAGTAAAATGTGATCATTTCTCTGAAAAAAAAAAAAATACCCTTTGCCATAACGAACGGCGGGAGGCCCCGGACAGCGGGCCAGGCTGGCAGCTCCGCACCCAGAGGCGGCGGAACCAGAACCGAGCGTGAGAAGAACATCGGGACTTGCCTGCCTTCTTCTGCGCGCGTCGCAGCCGCCGCCGCTCCTCCGCCAGCTCGCTCCTGAGCCTGAGAGAGGACAGCACAGCCAGGTTAGAGCTCCCTGCCTTCCTCCTCTCGTCTATTTTCTGTCTTTTTGAAAATTGAGAAATAAAAACTAATCTTTGCAACAAAAAGGGTCGTTAGAAGGTGTCTGTAGAGCGAGAGCTGGGGTCGGTCCAGTTGAAGACACCGAAGAACCATCCTGCCACGACTGCCGAGCCGCCACGTGGGCGCTGGTGAGAGTGGGACCAGTTATTTACCACAGGGTTTATCGGTATTATTTTACGACTTGAATTCCTAAAAAACAAGGAGGCACAAACCTAGCATTTTAGATTCTGGGGCAAACACGTCAAGAGCCACGGAGAGGTCTCCCTGAGGCTGGGATGAGATTTCACCTCCCTCACCACAGCAGCAGCTGACAAATCCCACCCTATTTCAACTAAAAATAAAAGACAAGAGATTCAACCTGCTTCTCACCTCTATCACTGTCATTTCGGGATGTTTCTCCCCCACAGGCGGGCGCTCTGGGAGGGCTCCAGCGACCCCCGTGCCTCCTCACTGGGCACAGCCCTCTCCCGGGCCCTGGTTTGCGAGGCTGAGGCTCAGGGCTCCGTGCTCCGCCCCCCACACCGCCTGGCTCTCCCAGCTGAGCAGAGGGCGACATGGCGACATGACCCCCTGGCACCTGACGCTGGCTTTCTGTTCTCAGGGATTTCGAAGGCTGTTTTCCGACGGCTGTCGTCTCCCAGCCACGGAAGCTACGGTTTGCTGAGTTTTGTCTTTGTTTCTTGTTTTGTTTTCTGGAGGATATGCTGGGGGCATCAGATTTGCCTCATTTTTTTTAATCGTTTACGTCATTTCCTCCAGAAAGACTAGTACCCAAGAGGTTAAGGGGAGGGTTTAGGTTAAAGACACAATCAGGGCGTCCATCAGGGTGCGCTGGCTTTGCAGCTCCCACCCATCAAAGGAAGTCCTCGGGGATCCCCAGAGGAGACGTGAGAACTGCAGCGACACCCGCTCCCAGAGCAAGGCCAGGCCTTCGAGGTCCTGGGCCCACGGGGCGGTGTGTGAAGAGGCGGGGGACGGGCATGCGGGGAAAGGCCGCACCTCACCCGGGGATGCAGGAAGGACGCAACATACCCGTGTCACACACTAAACACTGTAAACGGTGAGAGTAACATATGTGTGTCACATGCTATAAACATTGTAAACGGTGAGAGTAACATGTGTGTGTCACGTGCTGTACACACTGCAAATGGTGAGAGTAACATACATGTGTCACGTACTGTAAACACTGCAAATGGTGAGAGTAACATATGCATGCCACGTGCTGTAAACACCATAAACGGTGAGAGTAACATACGCGTGTCACACGCTGTAAACACCATAAACGGTGAGAGTAACATACATGTGTCACGTACTGTAAACACTGTAAATGGTGAGAGTAACATATGCGTGTCACATGCTGTAAACACCATAAACGGTGAGAGTAACACACGCGTGTCACACGCTGTAAACACCGTAAACGGCAAGAGCAGAAGCGGGGAGTGAGGCGGTGACCTCACCTGTCGTTGTGCTCCAGGGCCGCGTTGGTGGCCGCCACGAGTGCCCTCAGCTCCTCCCGGGCCTGGGTGACATCTGCCGTCTTCACCGAGCTCCTCGCCAGCCCTTTGGCCTCCTCCAGCAGAGTCTGTGTGGACACACAGGAGGGGGGTCCCTTGTCTGGCTAGTCCAGTGCAACCAGGCTGTCCTGAGCCCAGACATCAATTCACGTGGAAATCGGCCCGGCCGGCGGGGCTCAGTGGGTGAGCGTCGACCTAGGAACCAGGAGGTCACTGGTTGGATTCCCGGTCAGGGCACAGGCCGGGGTTGCAGGGTCCATCCCCGATAGGGGGCGTGCAAGAGGCAGCCGATCCATGATTCTCTCTCATCATGGATGTTTCTATCTCTCTCCTCTCCCTTCCTCTCTGACATCCATTTTTAACAGATATTTAAATTCCAGTGACAATGGTACGTGGGGAGGACTGGGGTGTGGGGAAACACGAGAAGGGACAGCTCGTCCCGTGAAGATCCGGAAAACACACTTCTCGCTGTTTTCAGGTTTTCGTTTACAGGAAATGTTTTACGTGGCGGGTTTCCTGCTGGTGTGCGTGGGGAGGACGTGCGGGTCGATGCTTCAGGCAGGCCCCGCCCCCGTCCCAGCAGCATCGGGGCCTCCCTCACACCCTGCAGTGACATGCTTGCTGGTCGTCACCGACAGCTCTCGTGACGGCCACGGCCTCTCCCAGGAGGGGAGCCGTCAGAATTTCCCTCCCAAGCCCAGGCCCATGTGGCAGAGGCTCCGCTTCAGGCCCGGGCAGCAGAGGTACCGGGGCCCTCACTGCCACCCTCTTCATGGGGCAGAGGCTTGGTCAGAAGCAGGGCAGACGCAGCGGCAGGACCCCACCCCTCCCTCCCAGCCCGTGCCCGTCTGGTGAATCAGGTTGTCCCAGAAGCACGGCCGCTGCCGTGGACCAGCTCGAGAGCAGACATTGTGCCCAGGGAGAGGGGAGGGCTGTGCGCCCCACCCCACCCCTGCCCCTCACCATGAGCAGAAGGTGAAAAGTGAATTCTTTACCCATAATGCCCTTCAGCTAGTCCAAGGTGTCGCTATTCTAAATTATGTAGGCACAGCCCTAGCTGGTTGTCTCAGTGGATAGACCATCGGCCTGAGGACTGAAGGATCCTGGGTTGGATTCCGGGCACATGCCTGGGATGCGGGCTTGATCTCCAGTAGGGGGCATGCAGGAGCTAATCCATGATTCTCTCTCATCATTGATGTTTCTCTCTCTCCCTCTCCCTTGCTCTCTGAAATCAATAATATATATATACATATATTTTAATGGTTTAGATGATGTAGGCACGAATGGGTCTTCTTGGGTTCCAGATGTTTCTGCTGCTGGTGAATGAGGAAGTACAGGCCCTGCGAGGCCCCTGCGTGAGGAGGTACCTGGTACTGGTCCGTGGGCTGCGCGCTCAGCAGGATGGCCATGTAGAGCTCGTATTCATCCTGCACGGGGAGAGAGGGGGGCTGCGGAGATTGCTCTGAGCCAGCAGCACGATGGGGGGTTTGCAGGTATAAGTAACGTGGAGGTTAAGGATGTCAGTTTCAATCGCCGTAAAAAATACAAAATATTTCAGCGTTCTACTAAACAAGACACACGTTAAAGGCATTCGACCTTAGCTTCTTGGCAGCCTATCTGAGTGTGAGCCATCGGTCCCCTCGGGATAGTGCCGTAAACTGCCGGACAGGAGTCCACACGGCACCTCCGGCCACACGGACGCCCCTGGGTGGGTCCGGGGATGTGCCCTGCGGGGTGGCCACAGATGGCCGCGTGTAGATATTCAGTGCCACTCAGAACCGGAGACCGCGGCTGTGGGCACCACCCAACCTCAGCTCGGCTTCACCCCCGAGGGCACACTCACCCCGAGGGCACACTCACCCCGAGGGCACACTTACCCCCGAGGGCACACTCACCTTCGAGGGCACTATTTCATTTTTTGTAAAGACAGACCCCGCGTTGCTTAAAACAAAAG
>NW_005871396.1:289511-305939 GCF_000147115.1 Myotis lucifugus | reverse complement strand
TCACCATCTCACCCTGCCTGTCAATCACCATCTCACCCTGCCTGTCAGTCACCATCTCACCCTGCCTGTCAGTCACCATCTCACCCTGCCTGTCAGTCACCATCTCACCCTGCCTGTCAGTCACCATCTCACCCTGCCTGTCAGTCACCATCTCACCCTGCCTGTCAATCACCATCTCACCCTGCCTGTCAGTCACCATCTCACCCTGCCTGTCAGTCACCATCTCACCCTGCCTGCCTGTCACCATCTCACCCTGCCTGGCACCATCTACATCCCAGTGATGTTCTCTGTAACGGGCGGCTGTCACGTTCTGCCTGGGGATGTACGGAGATGTCGGAGGGTGTGTCCCCCTCAGCATGAGACCCGGGCGCTGGGCGCCTGTGCCCACAGCCCCCCCTTACCTGCTCCAACTTCTTCTCGAGGCGCAGCGCCGCCTTGGCCCCCGTGAAGTCGCTCTCCAGGAGGTCCTGCGTGGCCAGCACTTTCCTCTGGAAATGCAGGAACTCCTCGTACTTGTCCGCCTTGGTCAGGCCCGCCAGGTGGGAGGTGACGTAGCAGTACTCGTCCCTGCCCGCGGGGGAGAGCACGCACTGCCGGCTGGACCGCGCGGCCTTGAGCTTCAGCACCTTCACCTCCGGCCACGTGAGCTCCTCTCTCCTGCGCTGCGGGGGAGAGCCCCCGGCCCCCCCACTCGGCTGCGGGGCGACATCCCCCTCGGAGGGGGGCGGCGCCGGTGCCGGGGGGTGCAGGTAGCGGAACAGCGGCGTGCCCGGGGCCTCGCTGGGGCGCAGCGCCGTGTTGATGGTGAAATGGGCCAGCGCATCCTTCATCGTGGCCACCTTCTTCTCCGACGGCTTCGCCGGGCGTCTCCTCGCCGCGGGCGGGTAGGCATTGGGCCAGTGATGGACGATCTTCTCGGGGGGCCTGTAGAGGTTGTTGGGGTTCAGGTGCCCCGTGGTGTGGAGGGAGATGTCCTGAAGGTAGCCTTTCTCGAGTCTTCGCAGCAGTTTCCTGACGTCCCACAGCGCGTCCACAGCTGAGGCCGCGCGGTGTGTCCACGGCCGGCGGACTGCACAGGGAAGACGGGACCTCATGCCACTCGCTCCCGGGAAAATCGGGCAGCCACGCAGCGGCCCCACGGATGCACCGTGCCCGGAGGAGGAGCGCAGGGACCGAGAGGAAAACATTAAACCCGCTCGTCAGACCAGCTCTGCCCAGAAGCAACGGCCCAGAACCAGGACCCAGGGGTTCTCCCAGGAAGGAGGCCGAGCGACAGCTCCCACGGCCGTCTGACGAGTGAGCCACACACAGGTGCCCCGTGGCAGCAGCTGCAGGTCCGGTCAGAACCGCGGCCTGGAGGGGCTGGGTCTCGGCTCGGGTGGCACCCGGCCATGGGGGGGGGGCCTGGCAGAGTTCTGGAGGCTTTGGGGGAACGGCGCTTCCAGGCTCCCCGGTTGCTGACATCGCCCAGTTCCTGCTGTTGTAGGACCAGCTCGCCCCACGCCCGCTGCGGATGGGGGTGACTGAGCTCTGGGGGAACCCCTTCTCCGGACTCACGGCCCCTCCACCTCAAAGCCAGCGGCCCTTCCCTCACTTCCCACGCCCCTGCTTCCAAGGACAGACACACACACACACACACACACACACACACACACACTGACACACACACACACACACACACATCAAAGCGGTGTCCTCTGCGCGTTGCTGGGAGGTTTTCTGTGTTGGCACCTCACCCGCAGACCCACCCCAAACCCCGGGGCCCCGGAGCTGAGCTGCTGCCCCCGGAAGGTCCTCATTCCCCACTCGGGGCTCAGAGACGCAGGCTTCCCGGGCAACCCACCATCACACACATCCCCGAGCGGCCGAAGCGCTCAGCCCACTCACACTCAGAGTCCGAGTCCTTGGCCATCCTGCTCCCCACTGGCTCCTGGCGGGGCTGCCGTTACCAAGGAGACTGACAAACATTCTGAGTCCCTCCCCCTCCAGGTCCTCTGCTGCCCGGCAACCGGACACGCAGCCCCAGGGACTCTCCCCCTCGGACCCTCCCGCTCTCGGGCCTCTCGCCTTCCTCAGGGAGTACTGGGTCTGCTTGCTTGTTTTAGCTTCAAAAGAAAACTCTTTTTATAATTTGAGAAAACATCCAAATACCCTGGCACTTTCTTTTTTTTTATTGTTTTATTGCTTAAAGTATTACAAAGGGTATTACATATGTGTCCTTTTTTTTTTTCCCACCCTTGACAATATATTTTTGTTGATTTCTGAGAGGAAGGGAGAGGGAGAGACAGAAACATCAGTGAGGGGAGAGAATCATGGATCGGCTGCCTCCCGCACGCCCCCCACTGAGGATGGAGCCCACAAACTCCCGGCAAGGGGGCGGGGCAGAGGAAGCCCTGCTCTTCCTGGGCTGCCCGCATCTGGGAGGAAAGCTCAGCATCTCCAGTTTCCTCTTTGAAAACTAACCTACCCGTTCCCCCCGCAGAGGGCGCTGGAGGGCAGCCCGCGGGATCCGTGTGGGAGCCCAGCAGCCACAGGCTGGCTCAGGCCCAGGGAGGGGGGACTGTCCCCCAGGCCAGGCGCGCTGGGGAGGCTGCGGTACCTGCATCTTCTTGTATTTTTGTGGGCGCAGGTGGGACTCTGTCCGTGGAAGCGCTTACAGGCCGAGGGGGGGGGGGCGCCCCACGGCTCACAGGGCTCCGTGGAGGTGGTCTCAGGGGACAGGTACCTAAAGCGCCCTTCCTCTCTGGTGCTGATGCGTGAGGGCCCAGCCACAGCACGAAGTTGACAGGAAAATGCCCGGTTGCCCCAGTTGCATCGGGGCTAAGTCTCCAACATCCTGTTCATGAAAAGCAAAGGGGCCCCCAGGGTTTCCTGGGACGCACGGCTGGAGACGAGCCTCTGCTCCCAGCTGCCCGGTGCCGGTGAGTCTCCCAGGCGGTGGCTGTGCCCGCTTCCCCCTGCCCGGCGGCAGGTGCCGGTGTGGGCGGAGGGCAGGCTCCCGGGTGGGAGGTGCGGCCCCGGGCAGTGACCGGCCCGGGCACTGGGTCACGGCCAGAGTCCAGCCTGTGCTGCCCCCGCTCCGCTCCCGGCAGAGAATGGGTTCGGCTCCTTTCACGTGACACTGCGGAGTCTTTGCTGAGATCAGGAAGAATTTATTTGTTCCCAACACCTGTGCCTCCCGAGTCGGCCCTCGAAGTGGGGCACATAGGCTGTTCAATTACCGCCCCCCCGACACACACACACACACACTCAAGGTGAGAAGTCGGACCACGTGGGTGTCGAGCCTGACACCCGCCCTGTGCTCTCCCGGCTAAGGTTCCCACGCTGGGTCTGGGGTGGGAGCACGCTGACCCGCTGAGCTGCGAGGGCACAGATGGACGCCCCGGACGGACGGGGCGAAGAAGACGTGAAAATAGCTGCGGGACCTGCTGATCACAAGACCAGGGTCCCAGCCACTGAATTCCCTGTCCTCAGGTCCCTTCCCTCCGCCCTCCCCTGTGCTCGACAAGACACCACCAGCGCTGCTGCGGGTCACTCTGCTGAGGGTCAGGCCGCACGATGGCCCCAGCTGTGAGAGGGTCAGCAGAGGAGACCGAGGAGCCCTCTCGGATGTGAGCAGAGACGCGGGCAAGCCGCCGAGGAGGGGGCAGTGGGGAGACAGGCCTGTCCTTGCGGAACACCACACCCACCAGACGTCTCCGGGGTCTCCCCTGCCAGGCACTCCGTCACCCACTGGGAGCAGGCGAGCGCTGGGCGTGCAGACCGGGGCACAGAAGCGAGGGGTGAGTGAGGGCCCCGTGCTGCCGGGTGACCTCTGCCCTCCGCCCTCGGCCATGTCCCCTGAGCCAGTCCGTGCGTCTCTGGGCTGCTCAGAGGCAGGGTGACCCCATTTGTCCCCCAGCCACGTGTGCCGCCTCTGAAGCTGCCTCCCATGTCACACCCGTGAGTTCCCATTGGGCGCTGGTTCTCTGGCCCAGGCTGACCCCATAGGGCTGTCACCCCCCAGACAGAGGTGTGGGCCCGGCCACCTGGTCGCCGTGACGGACTGGGTTTGGGACTCAACTGTGAGATGCGCCCCCTCCAAGCTCTGCGAGAAAGTGGGGACCAGGAGCCCCCTGATCAGATTCCACAAAACTGATGTGGGCAAACCCCCCTACTTCCTCCCCGGTCCCCACACCCCTAGTCCTGAGGCAGGACAGTCTGAGGACACCTGGCTTCAGCTGGAAACCAGCCGATCGATCCCCGGAGGCTGTTCTCTCAAGAGCTCGTTCATCTGGATTCCAAGTCTCACTTGGAGAGGGAAAGGCGGGGTGCTTTCGCTTTCTCCCCTCCGAGTCCCACAGGACTGTCTCCGGCAGGAACGGACCCCGAGGGATGCCTCAGTGGGGGGGGGGCGGGGTGTCCACCTTAGTCCCCACGCCCTTTGCAAAGGCAGTGAAGTCAGTGCAGCGCAGGCCTGCGGTGCGGGCGCCCGGGGGCGGGGGGGGGGGGGTCCCCTATACTCGCTGCCTAACTCCTCCCACCCAGTCAGGCAGCAGCACCGGGTTCCTGGGATCCTTAGAGGATGGAGTTGATCCACGTGGCCGAGCGCCTGGCACAGGTAAGTGCTGGCTGTCTGGGCCTGGCCTGGGGCCCACGCAGGAGGGAGCCTGACCCCCTGGGAGCAGCAGACCCTCCAGCAGGGAGGGCGTCTGGGTTCCCAGTGAGGAGCCCACTGGGCAGGACGCGGAGAGCGAGGTACAGAGCACAGCCTGGCCGTTCACGGAGGACGCGGGCCTCCTGCGGCTGAGCCTGGGGAGCGGGGATCCCCGAGTGTCCGCCCGTGAACTGCCATTTACTCTGCAGCACGGTGGGGCCCCACAGGCAGCCTCGGGAAGACCCTGGGGCCTGTCCAGCCCGCGTCAGGCGGATGGAGAAGTCCCACGGGCACCAATCACCCAGGGGTCCAGCTCAGACCAGCCAGCCAGGCCAGCCTGCCCGGGCACCACGGTGTCTACGGACACAGCAGCGCGTGACATTATCTTAACACCGTCACCGTCTCAGGCAGTTTCTCAGGAAGTGAGTATTGAACCCAAACCCGCGCCCAGTGCTTCGCGCACAGGGCCACGGCGGGAGGAGGTGGCCGAGCGTCTGCTTCGAGCGCTGCGGCCGGGTGTGTCCCGAGGCGTGGACACTGTCACCACGTGATGGGCCCTCACCCAGGGAAGGCAGGTTCTCTTCACTCCCAGGCTCAGCTCCGGTTTGCTCCTGGCTACCAGGATGGGAGCCGCTGGACTGGACTGTGGCCTAATACTGCTCACGTGCTGCCCGCCTCGGTGAGCGAGTACCCACTAGACACACCCGTCAGCACAGCTCCCCGGGGGAAGCCGTGAGGGCACACAGGGAGGTGAGTCTGGAACCTTCTCCACCACAGCAGGACCCCAGCTAACACACGCACACCCACGCCCCGGGGACTCCTTCCCACCAGCCGAGCCGGGAGAGGGCAACCGTCACTGCACCCCACACGGGAGGGAGGCTGTTCGGGAGCCTGGGCTGGTGCTCGAGGTCAGCTCTGTGGCCTGAGCCGTCCTCCCGCAAACAGTGCCAATCCGCCACACCGCACAACCCGCCACACCACACAACCCGCCACCGCGCAACCCGCCACCACAACTGGCCGAAGCAACATCAGCGTCACCTGCCCCAACTCAACGTCTCCTAGCAACAAGGCCTGGAGAGCCTGAGGCCGAACCACTACACTTCCCCACGTACATCCTCCACGCACGTCCCCCACGTGCCTCTCCACGCACCCACGTGAGGCCGTTGACCTTCCCCACAAATGACAGCACAGGATAGCGGAGGTGTTTAAAAACTGTATTCAATTATTCACACGGAAGGGTATCCATTAAAAGTATGAACAGCTCTGAATATAGTTCATGTATCATACATATATATACTTCATATGTATAGTGACCTATCGACAGAACTTCTCGCTGCTCCCAAGCATGTGCTGTGGAACGAAGGTGGGTTCTGCACGTGGCACCCACACACATGTGCGCGTGCCGGCGGCTGGGATGCCGAGTTTATGTACAACTCGCCTCGGGTTATAATACACGGCTGCTGTTCATCGCACAAACGTGACAGGAGCGGGTTCTCTTAAATACAAAGACTGCAGGTGAGCACGTGAAGAAGGCGCACACGTGGACAGCACGTGTCATTACAAATGCAGAGGCCAGGCCTCATCAGGTTATTGCACTTGAGCATTTTACAAAGATTCCGTGACACGTACAAAATGATGTTTGGAAATTTACTCAACTACAAGCAGTTGGATCTAGTTCATCTGAAATTCCTTCTCCTTCTAAAGACAGCCCGTCGGCCTCGGTACAGATCCACGGTGGGAGACGGGCGTGGGGCACGCGGGGTTGCACTCCATGGTGTGGTCAGCCCAGACTCTCAGCGAGGTGGGGACCTAGGACTTGTAAGCAAAGTCACCTTTCCTTTTCAGAAAGATCCAAAATGCTGCATTTCTTCGAATGGTGGCCACTGTTCACAGTGTTTGGGGAGCGCGTTCTCGGAAACGGGTCGGGGCCTTGTGCAGCAACGCCTCCAAAAACGTGCTCGCAGAACACACACCGAGCCGCGGGTCACGTGGGAAGTGATATCCCACGCGCCGCCCAGGCAGGCTATCTGAGAGGTGGCAGAGGACTGCCGTGCCCGTCACACACGGCACTGTGGGCGGGCTGGAGTCCTGGAGAACACACCCTTACAACTTGACAATAGCAATCAAAACCGTCCACTTCAACTTCTGCACACACACAGCCCTTCACAAACATCAGCTGAAAACTGACTTCTCTGCTCTGCCGCCTGGACCCGGCCGAGTCTCTGCCGAGTGCCTGGGGCCTGACCTGTGTCGGGGGAGCGGCCGGCCTGCGCTGGGCTGTCAGCCACACCCGCTGGCAATAAAGCGAGGTCATGGTCGCCTTCCGCGCACGGCTTTGCACTGACGGAGCAGGTGGAAAGCTGAGTATCGAGTGGAGGGGTAAGGCTGCTTGGGAAACATCCATGTCTTTCTCTTGGTTCCATCTTCTAATAATTTAAAACCAGAACAGCATGGAAACCTTTGTCTTTCTTTTTTGCTATTTTTATCACAGAAACGCATCTGACTAATGCTTCACACAACCAAAATGTCCAACTGAAAAAGGAAGGAAAAGTGTGGTGGATTGAGCATCACGAATTCAAACTTAGGAGGAGACTTTAAAGCCATCGGCGAAACGTGGATCCGGACAGGGACTTATGCAACGTGAACCTAGAGCCACCTGACAGGCCCAGGGAGGGACCGACAGGGCCCCGGCCTAGGTACATTGTACAGTGATTGAAAAGTCAGACTAATACTCGCAACAGAAGGCATACACTCATGTGACTTTAAATTAATGTCTTTAAAGAATTAAACGCTAACTCAGCAAAGTGTAGAAAGCATGTTGGAAATATGCAAAGATAGAACAGCTTTTCAAGTCCAGATCATGCATATGTGCCTGGAACCAACCAAGTCACAGCACACATCACAGTCAGAGGCACAGTGCTTGGGAGCTGCAAACGGGTGCACAGCTCACTGGTGGCAGTCACCAGGGTGTATGCGAGTAAAATCGAATAAAAGGCAGAAATCAGTGAGGAGAGAATGGTTCTAGCCATTCAACTTAACAAGGTTAGCCATGGATGCAGCCCTTTACATGTCTTCAATTGCAGTTAAGAAAAGCAAAATAAATAAATGCATGTAAAAAAAATTACAGTATTAAAAAAATGGTTGGGACCAAGGCATGGTGAATAATTTAGTCCTATTTAAAGCTTAAACATTTATTTTGAGTTCATAGACTAGAAGATAATACTCAAAACTAAACATATTAAAAATATCCAGGTAGCTAAGGATTGATGTCGCCATAGGCCTTGTGTACATGAACATTCCAAGAAAGCAAAATTCACCGAGATCGGCTGCATGAAATTAAAAAACAAACTAAGAAGCATGCAGGAGGAAACCTACACGGAGGGGCGTTTCCAACACGCTGCCTGCGCTGCTGGGACAGCCCCTCAGGGGACCGTGGTCACCGGCACAGGCGCTCAGCCTGGGGGGGGGGGCAGGGTTGGGAATGAGAGAACGAGGTTCCGCGCCCGCTTCTTAGATAACCGGCCTGGGGAACGAGCCCCATCCCTGCCCAGGAAAGAGGCCGCTTTTGAGAATCACTTTGCAAAGCCAATGCAAGTCTTTGAAGTTTCCTAATTAATGAGCCACCGTCCACTACTAAGCATTAAGGGGCATTTTGACAACGGACCCCACAGCCCGGTTCCATCAGCAAACATCCCCGGCGCTGGCAGGTCACGGGACAACGGCATCTGACAGAACTGTCAGTTGTGAATCAGCACCGCCAGGACCACGCCTGCGAATCAAGCCTTCTCCCTCTCCTCACAGCTGTCACCCAATTCCTACCGAACAGGAAAATTTGGCTCAAAATAAAATACCGTCTTAATGAGAAACTCGTCAAAACTTTCAGTGATAAAAACCAGCTTCCTTTTTAAAACAGGATTTGAGAAAAAGATGAACAGAACTCTAAAGCTTCTCTGCTAAATACCGGGTGACCCCCCCCCAAAAAAATGTACCCGCACTTTAACAGCTGGTAGCTGGCTTTTTAAAATGAAATGGATGTTAATAAACGCTGCCTTTATAATCACTCAAGGTGCGTGGAGACGTTGTTCTGGGGCACCCTATAGATCTGCCAACACAGAAAAAACACTCCCAACTCTATGTTTCTTTTCAAAACCGGATTATTAACTAGATATGACTTCACCCTGGAACCTTCACTCTTGGCAAATCTGTGGTCCTCAGTAGGTCTCACCTGTGGGGAAGGCAGCGTCACTCGTTCACATCAGACAAAGCCCTTCGCTCACACTTGGTTTCTACTCTGACAACAGTTCTCGGCAGTTTCACCCCTACATCTGCACGCGTTTCTTTGGGGAACTGGAGAGACCACAGAATGCACCTGCTGTGTCCAGGAAGAGGACGTCCTGTAGTAACCTGTCAGCACAGCACCCGGACACGCACGCCAGCCACGGGAGCGTCCCCACAGCAGAACCCCTGCCTCCTTTCACAGCATCTAATCAGACAGCAACCTCAAGTGATCGTCACCCCGTGCAATTGGGCCTCCACGTTCATCAGATGACAAAACCCACTGTCGTGGCTGCAGGTGGAGCCGGTGGGGAAGGTTCAGAATGTCGAGGCCAGAAAACAGAGACGCTGTTCAATTCACTTCCACGGACACTCACAGGCAAGGCCGCTCCAGGCAGCTCTTTAGCAAACGATACAGTTTCAACAGAGAAAGATCAGTCTTTGAAGAATGTGGCTGCTTTTTATTTTTCTGTGTTTGCTTCTCTCGCGCTCGCACACGTGTGTCTACATACAAGTGTGTATCTACATACATACATGAGTGTAAAGCTACATACATCTGGTATGGAGCCAGAGTGGCATTTCTCTCTAGCATTTCCCTCTATCTCATATTGTATAATTACAACAGCAGACGGGGCTCCGTGGAGGGGAGGCGGCCTCGTCCAGAAGCCCCCGTGAGGAAGTTGAACACATAGTGTTAATTTTAAGAGAACAGTGTTTATACACAGCTCTCTGCCCCATGTAAATAAACCATGCTGTGGAAAGAACAGATTGATTTTTGCAAGAACCAAGCTCATAGGAACCACCATGCGCACAGTATGGAGTATGTAGAATATTTTAAAAACCTATTTTAGTGAAGGCAGCATTCCAGCTTCCTGCCCTGAACAGAGGACTCGCTATTTGTCATGGACCAGCCTCTCACACTGTGAGCCTCTAGCTAATTCCTTCAGGCCAGGACTGCCCAGTCACAGGTTCCGACCCGACACTGTCCATGTGCTCAAAACCATGCAGCATCCACGGCCCCAAGGAAAACTTCTGGGCTTGTCATCCCTGCAGGAGGGTCCAGGCTGTAACTTTTATGTGTTTTTCACAGACATTTACATTATGGCATAACGTGAGACCGCAGCGCTCATACAGAAGGAGCTCGCACCACAGGTCTCCACGGATGCTGGGCGCTGAGCAGAGAAGACAGGAGTCAGCTCCAGCCCAGCCGGGTGGCTCAGTGGTTGAGCGTCGACCTATGAACCAGGAGGTCACGGTTCCATTCCTATTCAGGGCACATGCCCAGGTTGCAGGCTCGATCCCCAGTGTGGGGCGTGCAGGAGGCAGCCGACCAATGATTCTCTCTCCTCATTGATGTTTCTCTCTCTCTCCCTCTCTGAAATCAATAAAAATATTTTTTTAAAAGAAATCTGCTCCGGCCCTCGCTCTGGCTCCACGCCTTCCCGTCCTGACAGGCAGCTGAGGCAGGACAAGGGCAGCAGGAGGCTGGGCCCTGAGCACTGAAGCAGCAGGTGGAAGGAAACTCAGAGAAGATTCAAGTTCAAGGTTTAATTTGATTTGGGGAGGAATGAATGGTAATGAAATGAAGAAGAAACCCTTCATTGTGAACGTGGACCTAAAATGTTGCCATGACACAAAGTGAAACTATAAAGAAATCATTATTCAAAATTCACATTGTACAGCCATAAAAACCTGTCCATTAAAAAATGCGTATGCCTTGCTTTTATTTCGTTCTCTTTGTAAGACGATGAGTGACTGTGCCAAGACCGCAACGAAACCATTTAATACCCTTTGCACCCCCTGCACGGGACCAGACGCCTGCTCTCATCCTCGCGGCTCCTCCCCAGGAGAGAAGGCTGCCTCCTGCCTGCAGGGCTTGCAGAGCGCGCCCTCCAGAGCCCACGCTCCGTCCACGGAGCTCTGCAATGAGCGCCCTCCTCCCTCGCCGATGCAGACAGATGCATCCACGGAACCTCCGTGGCCTCGGTCCTGCAGCTGGCTGCTGCGCCCACGCCCATCACAGGCAGGCCACACACGAACACCCACAATTGAATGCGTAAAACTCCTATTTATAGCCAACATGGAGCGACGTTGGTGTGAGAGCCAAAGCACACTAGCGCCGTAGTACCGTTTCCAGCCCGCACTAGAAAGACCAGCTCTGGGCAAAGCACCCCTGGCGGAGAAGGTCTGCGTCCCCAGGACGGCTCAGCCACTTCAGCCCGAGTCCCGCAGGAGTCAGCTGTGGGCGGAGTCACGTGATGGTGCCTTCTGCGCGAGGCTGGCATCCCGGTCGCCAGGTGTAGGTTTCCCACAAAAATAAAAGGTAGAAAAGTCCAAGCAGCGAGACGAGCGTCTGTGGCTGGGGCAGCTCCGGGCCATCAGTCGTCCGTCTTCACAGGCAGCTTCTCCGAGGGGCCGGGGGCCACCGGCTGGGTTGGGGCCCAGGCGGGGTTCTCCTCCCCGCGGATCACCTTCTCCCACTGGTTGAGGTTGTTCCTAGGACAGAGGGGCAGCGACAGGCGCTGCTTACTCGGGCCCTGGGCTGGCCTCACGCTGACCTACCCCTGCGGAGGCTCCGCCCAGGGCTTGGGGGCTGTGCTGACTCTGCTGGCAACTTGCTTGCTAGGCCGGCAGGCTCCCATTCGCCTCCCTGACTGGACACGGCAGCTCAGTGCCCCAGGAGAGCCTGAAGCCACCTCAGCCTGGGGGAGGGGCCCGGGTCCCAGACGGCACGGGCAGGAGGCCAGCGAGGCTCAGGCAGATCATGTCACCCAGTTAGAAGGGGCGGCAAAGCGGGGATGTGCCGTCAGATGACTTGCTGAGGAACGTGTGGTACCTTTACACATGGAATACTATGCAGCTGGGAAAAGAAGGCTCTCCTACCCTCTGAGGCAGCATGGAGGGACCTGGAGAGCACTATGCTAAGTGAATAAGCCAGGCAGAGAAAGACAAGTATCACATGCTCTCACTTAGGTATGGAATCTAATGAACAAAATAAGCTGATGAACAGAACCGGAGGCCTGGTCCCAGGACGGACAGTGTCAGAGCAGGGATCCTGGAGGGAAGGAGGGGAGCTGACCAATGTGCACAGCTCGTGGACACATACCAGTGGGGTCAGAGGAGGTGGGAGGGGGGAGGGCTTAGCAAAGGGGGCACCTGTGACCGTGTCAACATAAGAGCCTGCGCAGTCTGAGTCTCTCCTCCGAGGCGTACGCACCTGCAGGCCCGGAGGAGCGGCTCCGTGGGCGGGAAGATCCGGGTGAGGGTGGTGTAGCAGGGGATGGCCACCGCGTTGTAGAAGCCGAGCTGCCCGCGGAGCCACCGGCAAGAAACACATACACGTTAGCCACCAGCAGCACGTGTCCGCCCAGGACGTCCTGTCCCTAAGCCTGGCTGCCACACTAAAGGTCTCGCTTTGCTAAGCGAGACTGGGCGTCACACACTCTAGAAGCGAAGCCCAGGGCAGCTGACAGCATATCAGTTACTGTAAACCCAAGCACCACCTTCCGTGGGATCGACTTTGGATGAAGCAGCTGTGATCCAGGTGCCGTTCTTACCTCTGGTCAGATCTGGGGACCCCAAGGCGTGTCCAGGTCAAGCACCTGCCTCTACAGAGCCCTCCCCCCCTCCCGCTCGGGACCACGGCCGGGTCTGTTTGCTTGTTGGCCTGCTGGCTCTGGTGCCTCGTTCTCTCTCCTGATGCCACACTCGGCCCCACTCCCTTGCCTGACCCACTACAATCCCATGCACTGGCTCCCAGTCCTCTCAACCCGTCAGATCCCGTTTCCCGTGGCTTCCCAATGTCTTTGAAGAAAACAGCCTTCTGTGGGATGTGGCGGGGGGAGAGAGGTGCGGAGCGACTGGTCCTTGCGCGTCCTCCTGCACTCACACCCCTTCCTAGCTCGTGCCTACACATTCCCACCCTCCACCGCGGCCAGGCGGAGGCCTGTCTGCCTCTTTAACATGGAACAGCCTCACGGAGCACGAGAGCGGGGAGAAGGCAGGTGCTGGAGACAGGTGTCAGGACTGCGGCAGAGCAGCACTGCACAGCCATGGCCATCAGGTGACCACACAAGTGCTTTATCTACAACGCTCTCACCCTGCAAATGAGCCTGGAATGTTTGGGAAAAACAAACTGTTCTCTTAATTCAGGAACACGAGACTCAGCCCCATCTTGGAGTCATGGCCAGCACCCTCTGCCTTCTGCTGCGATGACCGCTCAGCTCTCCAGGAAGAAAAGCATCGCGAGGCCCCGGCCTTAAACCGCACACCAAGCAAACTTCCAACGAACTCCCCACCCACGTGAGGGTGAGACAATGCGTGGAAAGCCCACGTGGCACGAGGGGCGCCATCTCGAGACGAAAAGCCTTTCCCACGGGCCCTGCGTGGGAGCCCGCAGACAGACACCAGGCTGGAGAGACGGGCCCCGCGACCCCACAGGGAACGGGCCATCAACAACGGGAAAGAGCCGCTAAACTCAGAGTCCGTGCAGCATGCGTGCCAGGCGTGCGGGTGCACATCCGCCCAAAGGGGAGGGAGCAGCCCTTTCGAAAGCCTGGCCAAGGACACGGGGCTCTGCTCAGAGGCCGTGGAGACGCAGGAGCCTGCAGCTCCCGCTGGGCCGGCGCCCTCCACGCACACACGCTTGTATGAGCAGTCAACAAACCACCTTCAAACCAAGTAGGAAACTGGAGAACTTAGTCAAAACCATCATCCTGTAGCCGGCCGGCGTGGCTCAGGGGTTGAGCGTCAACCTCTGAACCAGGAGGTCAGGGCTCCATTCCCGGTCAGGGCACAGGCCCGGGTTGTGGGCTAGATCCCCAGTGTGGCGTGCAGGGGGCAGCCAATCAGTGATTCTCTCTCATCATGGTTCCCCCCTCTCTCTCTCTCTCTCTCTCTCTCTCTCTCTCCCTTCCTTTCTGAAATCAATAAAAATATATATTTTAAAAACACCATCATCCTGTAAATCTTCTGGAATTATTTCTACCCTTAATCCCATATGATAACTATTTGTCCAGAACTAACTTCCTAATTGTGGCATCAGAGGGTGGGGAGTTAAAAAGGCCATAACCTTGTGGAAGTCATCACACCACACATGGGCACATGGAAAGTTAACAAGGCACGAGAACTCTCAAGACAGAAAAAGTCAGTGTAAGTTAAGTATTTTATGTATGTTCCCTGGAGAGGGAATGGTAGTCAATTTACGGCGAGATAAAGCTCGGATGTACTAAAAGTCTATGCGTTATCTCTTAGGAAAAGTGGGCCTAATCAAAATCTATGATGCTAACCTCCAAAAAGTACCTGTTCACTCAATGACAAAATGTTTCCTGCGTGAAAAAAATATTCACAACTGCACTCCTCCACCCGGATCTCCCGTCAGGAGAGGTGCGTTCACTGCACAGCGTCTGTGGGAGGGCCTGCCCACAGGGGGGCGTGGACTCGGGTTCCCAGTCAGGTCCTTAGGCTCCCCACACGCCCTCAGTGGGGAGGCTCCGCGTGGCTCACGGTTCCGCCCTCTGAACACGACCCCCTGCCCGCCCACACCCCCGCCCGGCCCTCAGCCTCCAGGGTCTCGGCAGCCTGGGAACTGCACAGGGTGGAAGCACCAGCCCGGAGAGCAGGCTCGGCCGGCGTCCACTGCGAGGGAGCGACGGAGCTCTGAGCCCGCAGGCTCGGCTCGGGCAGTGAGTCAAGGGCAGAGAGGAGGCTTGTCAGGCGCTCGAGGATAAAGCACTAACGCTCCTTCATGAGCTGCCAGGCCCGCAGGAGCCGCCGGGCACAGGGACACAGGTGGGAGTGCTTTATCCATGTCCGACGGCACGGCCGCCTCACGCTCCCGGACGTCCCGCATCATACCTGGCCTTGCGGGACCTCATCCCTCTTGTCCCGGTCCATCATGGGAATGGGCTGGATCCCCAGCTTCTTCATCTCGTCGCCCTGGAAGGAGCGGGACAGTCATGTCTCACTGCCAAGCAGGCTCAGTGCTCACAGCTCCTCCCTCCCGTCACTCGTTTCTTCACGATGCACCTGCTTGTGGTGACCGACATGACAAAGCCCAACAGTGAAAACTGCAGCGTCGCCCTCTGGTCTCTACCCTGAGGCCCCTCTGCACGCACTGCCCAGAACCCAGCTGCCTTTGTTCCCTCTGCAGGAGGCAGACGTTTCGTCAGAGGCGTGGAGAGAACCATGGAGCAACTCCGAGCCCGGCCCCTGGCGCTTCCCGCAGTGTTTCCCGTGCCGAGCGGGCGAAGCTGGGCCAGGGGAGGGACACGGGTCCAGAGCGTGTTGGTGCAGATGCGTCGCCGTAAAGGCCCAGACACAGACGCTCACTGCAGACGGCTGTGCTGCCAGCTCTGGGCGAGCAGCCTGTGAACAGCATGAGCGGAAGCGCCGTCACACAGGCAGGGCCTCGGACTGTGGAGCCACGGGAACAAGAGAGGGCATGCTGCTCGCTCGGGGACGACATGCGAACAGGAGCGGGCATGCTGCTCGCTCGGGGACGACTCAGAGGAAAGCTGAGGTCTCCATCAGGACAGGTGTTCACACACCAGTGCTTCCCACGCTGGCTTCCAGGCCGGGAGTGTCGGGCACGCGCTGTGGACAGGAGCGCGGACCGCCCCTCCCTCGCATTTCTACCTGCACGGCCCACGACTGCGGTCCCCCCGGCGCCTGGACAGGGCCTGTCCCTGACAGATGAGCATGATTACTGAGCGAGGGAACCATTACTCCACGAGGAAAACTGTCTTGTTGTCCGGAAGCAGTCCCTTCCGGGTGAATCAGAGCTGACGCACACACTCATCAGACGCAGCAACCCCTGTGCTCACCTTCTGTGCGAACGCTGAGCCCGTCGGTGTGTGACCGACCGCAGCCTTTTGAAATAACTTGCAACGTGAGCAGCTAACGTAGTTACTAAATCACCCACATGTTTACTTGCTCTTCGTTTTCCCATTTCTTGACATTATTGAGTCATATGAAAACCAACGACCTACCTCAGCCCAGAATTCTGCGTAAATGTCATTGGCCGTCAACTTTGTAACTGGCCACAGTTTTGTCACAGAACAAAGGTCACAGGCAGTCATCATCAAGCCAATGACGCGGTCTCTAGAACAGAGGACACAGAGCAGTCAGCACTGCCCACCTGTGACAAGGCGGGGTCTCCAGGGCACGGGGCACAGAGTGGTCAGCACCACTCATACTGGGGAAGGGCCGACCTACATGGCCTCATTTTACCTTAATTTCTCCTTAAAAGTCCTATCTCCAGTGGTAACGTGCTGGGAATTAGGACTTCAGCCTGCAGCCACTTTCTACGCCAACGTGAGTCTAGCCCAGAGGTGGGCAAACTTTTTGACTCGAGGGCCACAGTGGGTTCTTAAACTGGACCGGAGGGCCGGAACAAAAGCAGGGATGGAGTGTTTGTGTGAACTAATATAAATTCAAAGTAAACATCATTACATAAAAGGGTACGGTCTTTTTTTTTTTTAGTTTTATTCATTTCAAACCAGCCGTGGGCAAACTAC
>NW_005871396.1:231108-289411 GCF_000147115.1 Myotis lucifugus | reverse complement strand
CCTGGTTTAAAGTGGCATTTTGACCCTCTCTTCAACCGAGGTTGCGTGAAGGCCGCCGGCCCACCAGAATTTGGCAGGCTCCAGCCTCTACGGGGTCTTTAAGCAGAAGCCGCGTGGTCTTGACCCAGGCTTTCGGAAGGGGCTGGCTCCCTCCCCCTATGGGCGAATGTGCACCCGCACCCTGGGCACGCATGGTGCACGGATTTTGAGTTTAGCGTCTCTTTACCTCTTGTCGATGGCCGGTTCACCTTCGGGTCGCGGGCCGCATCCGTCCAGCTTAAAGTGACTCTACGGTTTTATGTAATGATATTTACTTTGAATTTATATTAGGTCACACAAACACTCCATCCATGCTTTTGTTTCTGGCCCTCCGGTCCAGTTTAAGAACCCATTGTGGCCCTCGAGTCAAAAGGTTTGCCCACCCCTGCTCTAGCGTGAGCCTCCTGCACGCGCGGGCCTGTCTGTCCACACTAACACCGCGCCCCGTCTGACGGTTGTCACTTCACTAACACAGGGAGCCTCATGTCGGGTCAAGGTCTGCGGATCTGGCTTCTGCTTTGTCAGAGCTGTCTTCACGGCTCCAGGCCCTCTGGACAGCACACCTGGGAGGCACTGCCACTCCGTTCACAGATGAGGACTTAACATAACTGACAAGTGTGTGGGAACCTTCAGGGAAATACATATTTGGCTACAAGGGGTGAAGAAATTGGGAAATTTTACGAGAGATACAGAAGCTATAAAAATGAGCCAAAAAGAAATCTCAATCCTATATAATAAAGGCGTAGTATGCAAATTGTCCCCTCGACCGGGAGTTCGTCCGAGAGTTTGACCAGGGGGCGGGGCTGGCCGGGGAAGAGGGAGGCCCTGGCTGGCAGCAGCAGCCGCTAGGCACCCTACCAGTGCACGAATTGCACGCACTGGGCCTCGAGTATATAAAACAAAACACTGACTGGAATGACCGACCGATGGGAGAGGACATTTGAAAGGACCAGTGGCACTCCGATGGATGCCCCAAGCACCAAGCACTCCCGGGTTCCCCCACGCTGCTCAGGACGTGCACCTGTGGGACTGGTTGTTGAGGTTCAGCGAGCCCGTCTGGTGCATCTCCTCCAGCTGCTTCCTGTTGCCGAAGTAGAGGGCGAGGTCCGTGGCGATGATGGCTTTGCGGATGATCTCCAGCACCTGCTCGTACTCGCTGGAGCTCAGCGTGGAGAAGATGTTGTGCCCTTCCAGCTGTGGAGACAAGCACACCAGTGACAGGCACCTGCTCACACCCCCACGCTTTCAGTTCCTCCAAACAAGAGCAGGTCACAGTTACACAGGGTTTATCCTTGTGTTATGACTTGTTAATGACTGTTATCTTCCACAGGAACAACTGTAACCTACTGTATAGTCAGCCAATGGCATTGGGCACACAAATGACCAGGCGTGGGGGAAACAAAACACCAGAGGGAAGGGGTTCCCAGAGGGAAGGGGTAGGCAGTAAAGGGTTAAGGGGGTCAAAAATATGGGGATGGAAGGAGACATGACTCTGGGTGGTGGGCACACAGTGCAATATACAGATGATGTCGCGTAGAATTGTGCACTTGAAACCTATAATTCTATTAACCAATGTCACCTCAATAAGTTTAATTAAAAAGATAATTTAAAAAGAAGAGTATCTATGAAATTCTAATTTTTGTATCCACAAATAAAGTATTACTGGATACAAAAATATGTTTAAAGCTCCAATTTCACATCCTATCTAATAAAGAGGTAATATGCAAATTGACCATCACTCCAACACAAGATGGCCATCCCCATGTGGCCACAAGATGGCTGGCAGGGGAGGGCAGTTAGGGGTGACCAGGCCTGCAGGGGAGGACAGTTGGGGAGGACCAGGCCTGCAGGGAAGAGCAGGTAGGGGTGACCAGGCCTGCAGGGGAGGGCAGTTAGGGGTGACCAGGCTGGCAGGGGAGGACAGTTAGGGGTGACCAGGCTGGCAGAGGAGGGCAGTTAGGGGCAATCAGGCTGGCAGGGGAGCAGTAAGGCATTGATCAGGGTGGCAGGGAGTGGTTAGGGGGTGATCAGGCTGGCAGGCAGAAGTGGTTAGGGGCAATCAGGCAGGCAGGCAGGCGAGCGGTTGGGAGCCAGCAGTCCTGGATTATGAGAGGGATCCCAAATTGGAGAGGGTGCAGGCTGGGCTGAGGGACACACAGCCCCCTCTGTGCACGAACTTCGTGCACCGGGCCTCTAGTTAGTTAATAACTTAAAACCTCATGAAGAAATACAATACATTTATATCCCAATTGGTAAAGAACTGTAAACTCAACAATGTTTCTAAAGTCCCAAATGGGTGAGCGGCCCATACATTCTTATCTCCATGGAAGCAGGTGAGTGGGTTCTGTAGGTCCTCCAGATCCTAAGGTCAGAGACACCAGGGAGTCCACCCGGTGCTGAGACCTGCCTGATGCCGAGACCTGCCCGGTGCTGAGACCTGCCAGGTGCTGACACCTGCCAGGTGCTAACATCTGCCCGGTGCCGACACCTGCCAGGTGCTAACATCTGCCCGGTGCTGACACCTGCCAGGTGCTAACATCTGCCCGGTGCTGACACCTGCCAGGTGCTAACATCTGCCCGGTGCTGACACCTGTCTGGTGCTACATCTGCCCGGTGCTGACACCTGTCTGGTGCTACATCTGCCCAGTGCTGACACCTGTCTGGTGCTACATCTGCCCGGTGCTGACACCTGTCTGGTGCTACATCTGCCCGGTGCTGAGACCTGTCTGGTGCTACATCTGCCCGGTGCTGAGACCTGCCTGGTGCTAACATCTGCCCGGTGCTGACACCTGCCTGGTGCTGACACCTGCCCCGTGCTGAGATCTACCCAGTGCCAAGAGGCCTCCAGCGCTAGCCATGGGGATGCTAAGGACGCAGTGCCCTCCCCCACCCCCCGCCCGCCAGAGCACGCCTTCCTGCCTCAGCCATATCTTTCCATCACCAAGTGAGGGACACGGGTGCTCATTTCACAGATACTCAGTCCGCAGGGCTTCCCTGTGTGAGGATGGCAGCAGTTTAGGACCTACTGTGTCCAAGGCCCAGCGTTAAGAAACAGTCTGAACTACAAAGTGTAGGGTGCCATGTACTGAAACGTCAAATGCAACTCAAAATACACTCAAAATCATCACAAGGGATTCTTGCCCTAAACCCACAGTCACTAGCACTGACTGTGTACCAGGCTCCAGAATGAAGCCCCCACTGCCCAGCCCTGCCTGGGTGCGGCCCAGCGAGCGGCCGGCCCACCTGCAGGATGGACACGGTCTGGGAGAAGTGGTGCTGCTCCATGGTGGACGTGGAGTAGAGCGCGGCCAGCGGGTGGTCGAACTTCTGCAGGTAGCTGTTGCTGAAGCCCCTGTGGTCCAGGTCGTGGCACAGACACGCGATCAGCAGTCCTTTGCGCTGTAAACACAACACAGGGCACAGGCATTGAAAACCAAGAGCGGGCCATGGAGGCCCACGGCCGTCACTCCTGCCACACCGCCTCTGCCGCCCCCACCAGCAGCTCCTCAGGAAACTCTGAATCCAAGTCTAACTGCTTCTAAACCTCTGGGCTTTCCTGCTTATGAACTTGAGTCAAATGCTCCCTCCTCACTCTGTGAAGAGGGCAGGGGGAGTCAAGAAAGCCAAGGCTCCTGGCGACAGAGAAGCAGATACGCCAGGGAGGGGGCAGCCTCGTCCTCCGTGAGCAACCTGCTCGTGTTAAATTCCAACACGTCACAGTCATTGTAAACTAGGAGGGTGACAGCTAAGTCACAGGACATGTGCAGCATGGCAGATCACCTAAGAGGCGAGCAGGCTGCAGGGACGGCGGGAGGCAGGCCCAGCAGCCCTGGGAGGGACACAGGTGAGCAGGGACCTGAAGACAAGGAGGGCGCAGGTGGGCCTTCCTGGAAAGCCAGCAGGTCAGGGAGGCTGTGGCTCGGGGACCACGGGGAGAGGAGGACAGAGAGACGGAGGGGGGAGGCTGAGGACCTCATAGGCCTTGTACCCTGCATGAGCCAGGGAACGGCGACAAGACAACTTCATTATCACAGAGAGGGGGGCTCCCTTCCCTCCATGGCTAGGGGTCTCCTGGAGCAGGACACCGGTGATGGAAGAGGAGAGACGGGACCACTGTGAGGGCTGCGCAGAGGCTGGGCGGAGAGGGTGTGTGCGGCAACAGGCAGCTCCAGATCTGGAATGCTTGTGGCAGGGGCTAAGCTCCGACCCCCCAGCGCACAGTGGGCCCAGCGCACAGCAGGCCCAGCACACAGTGGGCCCAGCGCACAGCGGGGCAAGAACGGACGAGCCGTCCCAGAGCCTCCCAGCTCTGAGCTGGAAAGCCTCCCCTGTGGACCCACACCAGGTGTGAGAAGGCAGGGGAAGCAGTGACACCCCTCAGGGCCCTGCTTCCTGCAAGAGGGGATCGCGTGCGCACTGAGGTCGGAATTGCATTTCCTGCTCCGGGTGGCCCATCAGTGGGAGTGTCCATGTACCCAGAGCAGGAGGCCACGGGGAAGCCACTGCTACATCCCTCAGCAGACTGACAAGGAGGAAAGGCTGCAGACACTACTCTTCCCTTGGGCATTGTTCAGTGAAGCTAGAGTTTGTGTATCTGCACTTCTTACTCAAAACCCTACGGCACAAGCCTGGGTGTGGCCGTCTCTACAACGTGCTCCTGTGAGTCACGGAGCTGGGGTCTGTCCCGGAGCCTGTCGAACATCCACGCCACCCGCGTGCCCGACACCGAGGTGACAGGGACACAGGTCCTGGGGAGGGAGCCCGCGGCGCCTACCTCCAGGTCGGAGAAGAGCCCCAGGTTGTTCTGCAGGATGGCGTACATGCAGTGCGCCACGGTCACTGCGTGCTTCCAGTTGTGGTAGGGCACCCGCCGGTAGTTCTTCTTCACGGACATGATGAAGCGGCACAGCTTCTCAAGCTCAAAGCTGTGGGAAGAGACGACAGGAGCCGGCAGTCAATTCGCCCAGGAGAGGCCTCTGGTCTGTACCGCACACACGTCTATACTGAATGCGCGTGACCGTGAGGGTCTGGGGACGGGTCCAGGCGCCTGGGACCCTCACTCACGCTTCCCCGCGACTCTCCGGCCAGTGTGGAGGGAGGGCTCTGTAAGAGCTTCTCTCGGAGGTGCTGGCCGCCCACCAGGGAGGAGGACCTGACCGGCTGTGGCTCCCCATCCCTCCCGCCCATCGCTCTCCTCACCCACAGGCAGCCCGACCCGAGCTCAGCGGACAACCTCTGACGGTCTGCTGAAGAGCATTCGGAACTGATCATTTCCCAAAAGCATATTCAGGTTCGCCAACTACAAATGTGTATACCATGGGGATTTTGGTGATGAGTGATTATCTTTTTAAAACGAATCCAAATTAAATGGTCCTCAAACTATTAGTAGCGATGACTCTATCCTGACACAGTGCACGGTAGAAATGGCATTTTCATTATACAATATGGTTATCATATGTTATGTTATAATATCACCATGTATTCATACTTATTGAAGGGCTTCAATTTTCTCAGTGGATTTTAAGGCAGCTTAAATCAAAAACACAAGACAAAACAGGGCTCTTTGAAATACCAAAGAAATGAGGGTTCAAAAAGCTTCTAAAAATCTGTAACCTATATTTTCTCTACTGAAAATTTTCAAATGTCCTTAGAGGGTAAGGAATGCCATTTTAAGAGTTCCAAGTGGTCAGCCTCCTTGACATACGAGCAGGCGAGGATTAACCAGAGCCAGTCGCCCTGTGTGCTCCCCTTGTAAAGAGTCACTGAGGTCCTGAGAAAGCACGGGCCTCAGTGGCTCTGGGGAAGCTAAGCTCCGCCACGCAGCGGGGCAGTGAGAGAGGAAGGTGCTCCTCTGGGCCGCGCGGCGAGGGGCCTGCGATGCGAGCAGCAGCCCCAGGAAGTGACTGGCACAGGCCTGGGCTGTGAAGGGGACCCTTGCTCCTTTCTACCTGTTCTGACTGGCACATCAGGGAAGTTGAAGGTTGAGACAAATGCATGCGTGCATTCCCAAGCACACTTCAAAGCAGTGTGCGGTTATGTGGACGGGGAACTCCTACCTCTTCCAGTTAAACAGCCTAAGTTCACTCCCCCATTTTAATGGCCACCTGGTTCTATCCATGGCTGTGAGCTGAGGGACAGAGCTCATAGCCGCTACTGGGAAAACGAGAGGGCTGCGGCTCTGTCCAAGTCTACTAGCCTTTCTAACATTAAATCTTTAGAAAAGGCAATTTACATATAGCATGTGTTAATACTGCTCCCCCCCCCCCCCCGAAAGTGACAGGGCGTCCAGGTAAGGGAGGGAGGGGCCATGTCACGCAACAGTCTAAAAGGATGTTTCTAGGCCATTCGTACCAGGACGTCCCACAGGAACGATGGATCATGTAGACAAAAATCCCAGGCCACATGTTTTCAAAAGGACCGATGTCAAAGTGGAACCTAAAAAGAAACGCAGAGAAGGCTCGTTTACTCCGACATCAGGACACATGCTAACGAGAAGGAGGCAGGGGAACTGCTGTCCACTGAGGACTGAGGGAGACGGGGTCAGCCGCTCTCCTGCCTCTCGTCACGTCTCTGCTGGACGTAGACGTTTCCAGAAGGAAACGCCACTCAGGCCCTCAGGAACTTAGTGCAATATTTGCTTCACTGTCATTGCTTAACTTTCTCTCAAACAATCTGTAACAAGGGGATGCGGTGGTTACTATCAGAGCAATGAAAAAGCAAAAAAGTTCTATTATGAAAAATGCATATACATTACATAAGGGAGTAAAAAACCTTATAAAAAATTTTTTTAGAGCTGAATATTATCCTATCTCCTATTTAAATCCACAAAAAATTTCATAAATATAAACACACACCCAAAGTTTTTACCTATTTTTCATTTGCTAATTTGCTGACATTTAACCCAAATAAACACAGTGGTATATGGTATAGTATTTAAAAAAGACACATTGTCCTCTAGTCATAATATTCCTGACACCAAAGGTGTGCGTTTTCTGCACCGAGCAGTTCTCCAATCCTCTGCGGACACCCAGTGACATTCCACAGTGCCGGTCAGTCCCGACACCACCTGGATTAGCAGAGCCATAGGCCCCGTCCTCAGCCCACAGACTGCCCCTCACTTCACTTGACAACCGCAAGTCCGGGCCACCCCAATTTCTGGCCAACCAGCTACGAAGTCGAGGTTTGATGACGTGCGACAACAGCTCCCTGACTCCGGGGAGCACTCTGCTTACTACTTGGGGTTCACTGGGAAGGAAGCACATCAGGAAGAGCCGGGGGAAGGGAGGGAGGCACAGGCTCCGTGCTCTCAGGCTCCCCCCCCCCCCCCAGGACAATAAAAACCTTATTCAGGGTTTTCCTGGAGGGAGGCCTCACCCTCAGGCATGACTAAGTCACTGGCCTTTGATGATGACCTCATCCCCACCTCCTGCACCCCCAGAAGTCCTAATCACATGGCTTGTTCCTGACACCCAGACCTCACCCTCTAAGGCAGCGGTTCTCAACCTGTGGGTCGCAACCCCTTTGGGGGTCAAACGACCCTTTCACAGGGGTCGCCTAAGACCATCGGAAAACACATATATAATTACATATTGTTTTTGTGATTAATCACTATGCTTCCATTATGTTCAATTTGGAACAATGAAAATACATCCCGCATATCAGATATTTACAATACGATTCATAACAGTAGCAAAATTACAATTATGAAGTAGCAACGAAAATAATTTTATGGCTGGGGGTCACCACAACATGAGGAACTGTATTAAAGGGTTGCGGCATTAGGAAGGTTGAGAACCACTGCTCTAAAGGTTCTTCCTTGGCATAAACCCTTGTACAGTTGAGTTTTATTATAAACAAGGAAAGACACCCCCTCACCCGTATCACAGGGTGTTAGGAGCTCCTGCCAGGAAACAACTAAAAGGCCAAATGTATACATTTCTTAATATAGCACAACTAGAGGCCCGGTGCACGGATTCATGCACCCGTGGGGTCCCTCGGCCTGGCCTGCGGGGATTGGGCCGAAACCAGTTCTCCAACATCCCCCGAGGGGTCCCGGATTGCGAGAGGGCAGTTCTTGGGTGATGCACCCAGAACCAGAGAGGAGGGAGTCCGATTCTGGGGTGGGTCACCCGAGAACCGCAGCTGCCAAGTCACCGCAGCTCAGCAGCTCCTGTGTTGAGCATCTGCCCCCTGGTGGTCAGTGCACGTTATAGCTACCAGTCAGATGGTCACTTAGGCTTTTATATATATACTAGAGGCCAGATGCATGAAATTCGTGCAAGGGCTCAGCCCTGGGAGCCACAGCAGCTGCCTTGGCTCTTGCAGCCCAGACTTCCATCTGGAAGGTCGTTCGGCTGTCTGGTCTAATTAGCATATTACGCTTTTATTATTATAGATAGATACATACTATTATACCATTAAAAGATAAACTAAGGCATAGTTGACATTTTATGAGCTGATCTGAGCAAACATCAATTCAACCAGCAGTGCCAGCCCCAAGGTGGTGAGGAGGGCTGCATCCAGGGAGGGGAGACCACAGAGAAGGGGCAGCAGAGAGAGGAGCTCACTGATTGGCTGCAGCAGAGAGAGGAGCTCACTGATTGGCTCAGGTGAAGTGGCTGGCTCTTTGGGGATGGGCTGTACCTGTGTTTCCATCTGTTACCTAGGCCACCAGGGCAGTGAGGCCACCTCATCGCAGGGCCTCCTTGTTTAATTAACTTAACACGACCATCTGCCCAATCATAAGGCAACTATCAGCTCTGGGTCACTTCTGGAAGTTTCTATCCGTGAAACAGTGTTGGCTTGTACTTACAATGGGTGTACAAATTACCAGAGGTGCTACCACCAGCAATTGCATGCATTAGCATATGGAGCATAGGGTTGGAAAACAAATTGGGAAAGTTGAATTACTAGCTTCTCAAATTTGTAAATTTAAAGTTATACAGAAAACTTAGAATCTGATATTAAATACCATTTAAATATTAAATATTATATCGTGTAAACTGTACAGAAGCCTACAGAGAACAGCCAACCTTTAGGTTAACTCGTTTCAAAACTGCGTTCAGTTTTGTTTTTAAATATGAGACCCGGACAAGTTGTACCCCGAGACCTGGAATCCCCTCAGAAGGGAGAAAGGGCAGCTGCAGCTGCACCTGCACTGAGCCATCTGGGACCCGAATTCTCTGGCCAAGCCCGCGTGCCGGGCGGGAACTCACAGCTCCACCTCCTTGCAGAGGCGCCCGGGCAGTGTGAAGCGCATGAGGCCCTGCCACTCCTCGGCGGTGCAGATGCTGTGGTAGGACAGCTTCTCCATGGTCACGCGGTAGATGCACTCCGAGTGGCGGATCCGGTGGTACATCTGCAGGCAGACGGTAAGGGGACGTGACGTCATTACCGCTCAGGGTCTGGCACCATCACCACCCCTGAACCTATTTCTACTCCACCTCCACCAACACCGGAGAGCCCCACCCATGCGACCTGGCGGGTACAATACAGACGACCACGTGTGTTTGAAAAGACTGAGTAACCCTGGAACAGCTGTCTTTTTGTTGCTGTTGTTGTGAATCCTCACCCAAGGATATTTTTCCATTAACTTTTTAGAGAGAGTGAAAGAGAGAAGGGAAGACAGAGGGAAATATCGGTGTGAGAGAAACACATCGATTGGTTGCCTCCTGCACGTGCCCCAACCAGGGCCCGGGAAGGAGCCTGAAACCAAGGTATGTATGTGCCTTTGACCAGAATCAAACCCAGGACCCTCAGTCCGCAGGCTGACACTCTATCCACTGAGCCACACCGGCCAGGGCCAGCTGTCTTTTTAGCAGGCATTCTCTCTGGGTGGTGAGATGGCTGGGCATTCACCGGCCCGCACCTCACTCTTGGACTCCCAGCTACAGGAACGGAACATCCACCCCGGCTGTGCAGAAGCCATGCAGTCTGTTGTTATAGGGCCTGAACGTGGGCTTTTATTAAAAACCCTGAATGGAGACAGGCAGAGACTGAGCGAGTCAAGAGGGAAGGTGCTTTTCTGTCTCCTTTTAAAATGTTGAGCTTCATTCTTGGTCTCGGTCCTCCCGTCCGGGAGTCTCAGAAGCTTGACAGCGAAGTCCTTTGTTAGTCAGGAACGTTGGAGACTCAGGCCCAACACATGGACATTCCTTTAGCAACTGCGCACGCGCACTGTGCTGACAGGTCATGTTATAAAACACACTGAAACAGGAATGTTTGAAAGTACCCATTTTCATGGTTACTAAACAGGGCCTTCTGTTCTCATTAAACAATGACATACATTAAAATAAAATCACTGTAACTGAATGTTATCAGTTGTCATGCTCTTTCTTTACTATTCAGTGGGCTGGTGACGTTAATGTCTGGCTCAGTTTAACCTATTTCCAGGCTTATTTCCAGAAAGCTGAAGGCTGCGCCAGAAAGCACGTGGATCCCAATGGAACGACGCTAGTCCTGCCTGTTCTTAAACGGCCACTTGTAGTTTCGTTCCCTAACAGCTAATATTTTGGTTGAAACTCAGATCCACTTCTGTTTTCAGGAATCTCCATCAGTTAATCCTGAAAACTAAACAGCTGAGTCTTTACAGAAGCGAAGGTTTACAGCTGTGGGCAGTGGAAGAGTCTGTTCTTGTGTTCGGACTGGTCAGTGCGCTACCATCCACACCGACAACTGCACACTGGCCTCTGCCTGCCCTGTATCATCAACCAGGTTCAGGCCAAGGAAACAACGGTAAACATCTGTCTCCAAAGTGCTCTCTTCAGGACGGGAGTTTGCTGGGAAAACAATTATTTTCTTGTTCAGTGTTAATGCCGCTTGCTGTGTGGCTGTGAGCAAACTAAAGCTTCCGTGTCCACTTTCCTCAGCTCATTTGGAATCAATTTCAGAGAAACTGCTTCAATGAAACTCTCCCTGCTTCCATCTTCTAATGAGGAGAACAGTGCTCTTGGCCCCTTAAACACAAACGGGAACAACAACTAGGCACACAAGCGATGCTGCATCGGGGGCCGTCGGAGAGCAAGGCTCCGGGGACGACAGTGAGACGGAAGGGGCTCTGTGGGTCAGACTAGAGTTGCCAACATGCAACCAGAGAAACAGAAAGAGAAATGCACGCCGAGGCTTCTGGGTAAACTCTCTGCTGAAACAATGAGACCAGGGGGCAAGTCCCAGTGGAGAAACCTCCGTCGAGGGGCCACCACCACGGGAATGGGCGGTGCCTGCCTGCAGGGGCGAGAGCACATCACTCTGTGATAGTCCATCACGCTCCTCAAACTGGACTACATGCTCCACAGCCCCGGCCTGCAGGACAGAGTGGGGGACGGGTCCCGATGAACGGAGACAGGACAGGCCCGGGTCAGCTCCATACCCAGCACCTGTTAGGGGCGGAATGTGTTCCCACAATTCAGACATGGAAACCCTAGCCCTTCGAATGTGATCGCGTTTACAGACTGGGTCTTTAAAGAGGTAATTAAGGCAAAATGAGCTCAACGGGGCGGCCCTAACCCAGTACAACTAGAGTCCTTACAAGGAGAGGAGACTGGAAACAGACAGGAACCGCAGAAGGACCACGTGAAGACACGGGGAGGGGCATGAAGATGTTGTATTAGAACAAACTTTGGTGGGTCATAGAAATATGTGCAGAGAGGGAAGAGAATGATGCTGACTTTCCAATCACTGGAGCTTGCCATTGTTTTTTCAAATGGGCTGTATAGGTATCAAGTTGCTACAGCACTTAGATTCCACTGGATTCATTTAAAAGATAAAAATCAATACTCAGAATATACTGGAAATTACATTCTCTGCAACTCTGAAGATAAACAAATGTAAGGTGTCACTGTTTTTATTTATGGGAGAGAGATAGAATCTGAAGCAAAAAGATAGCTGATATCCTGTTTCTTTCCGATGAGCCACGCAACACTCAATGTCCCCCAGCAGAGGGCGCCCTGGCGCCACAAAGGAAGCTGGGTGCCCTCAGGAAGGAGCTCTGAGCTGCAGTTTTCCCCCCATTTTTGGTCCTAGTTCTGGTTAAGCCGTTTCCATTAGTTACAAAATTAATCCTGTGGAACATGGTTCGCTCTCCAAAAAGGCAATTTCTCTAAATTATTAAGGTGGTATAACTCCCATTTCTACTGATTGCACTTTATCAGAAAGTTAATAAAATGTTCCCTAACTTCGAAATCCCAGTCCTGTCACGAAAGGAATCTTAGTTTATAACAGACTAAATGTTCAACTCATTGAAAATGGAAAAATGGAAAAGATGGTAAATTCAACTACTTTAAAGGGAGACTTCACAGGGTGGGCAAGCAGGCAGGACAGGTGAGCCTCTGCTCCTGGGCACCACCGTCCTCACGTCCTCAGGGCTCCGCTCCGCATGAGGCCCGCAGAGGCCCTGCGGTGACAGACAGTGAGGCTCCGAGAGCGCTTCCTCATTCATCCCAGTGGACACTGAGATACAGACCTTAGGCTTGAACATTTCACCTCGTTTCAACTTTTTTCCCCCCAATATATTTGTATTGATTTCAGAGAGGAAGGGAGAGGGAGAGACAGAAACATCAAAGATGAGAGACAATCACTGAGAATCATCGATCGGCTGCTCCTGCACGCCCCCTACTAGGGATTGAGCCTGCAACCTGGGCATGTGCCCTTGACCGGAATCAAACCCAGGATCCTCAGTCCTCAGGCCGTCGCTCTATCCACTGAGCCAAACTGGCTAGGGCAACTTTGTTTTTTTAAAAAACAGATTCACACCTTGAAATAAATGCAAAATATTAGATTTTTTTTTTCTTCCAAGGCATGGCTTTTTCTAAATTTGAGTGTTTTTGGTTTAATGAAGGAAACTTAAATGGAAAAAAAAGACACCCCTTACACTACTTTATTGCCATTGTTTTAAAGTTACTATTGAGTAGTGAGAAAGGTATTTAAAAGCATCACTCACGTTGGCACAGTGCAAGGCTAACGCACAGAAGACGGCGAACATCTTGAAGTTGTTCTCGTCCGTTTTGGAGAAGGCGCTGCCGCTGATCTTGTTCACCATCTGCACCACGCCGATCACGCTGCCACGGCTCACGATGGGCATGCACAGGATGTTGCGTGTGGTGTAGCCCGTGTACAGGTCCACCTCCCTGGGGGGGGAGAACCACACACACGCACACACACACACAAAACAGAAGGTAAACAACTTATTCTACCATAAACCTCAACTCCACTTTGCAAATTACGTGCTTCTATTACAAATACCTCTAATGGAGCCGTTAGCTTCCAAATTCAAGGACCATGTGGCATTTGAAAGTGCTCTACTTAAACCTTTTCAAAAACATTCTAACCAGTTTGTTCTTTTGTTCTCAAGAGCTTTTCAGAACAGGACCAGAGGCCTTCGGCTTATTGCTCCGTTGTAAGGACCCAGCATTACTGGGATAACACCAACTGCTGATCCAGAGAAAACTAGAATCAATGTGGTGAGAGAGCATGTGCCTTTGGCCTTGGCTACACTGTGAGGTGAACTTGCTTTGCAAACATACATGGGTGTGCAGAGCGGGCCCGCACCCCATCCCGTCTGCACACGGAGCTCTCGTGGACTAGACCACACCGCTCCCTACGGCACTGCCCAGCCCCCAGCAGAGACGCCGTGGCCGGCGAAGCCCAAAGCACTGCTCTGACTCTCAGTAGAAGTTTGCCCACTTGGAAGTTGAGGAAATACTTTTTAAAAGTAAGACTCCATTCCACAGAGGCAGCCGTGAAACTAGGCAACTAGTGGGATGGGATCTGTGTGCCTGGATCCTCCCATTGAAGCTAGTGTTTCTGAGACACGGCCATGGGGCTGCGTGCAGGGTCCAGCCGTTTGATCGCTGAGTAGGATTCTATGGTCCGGATGTGTCACCGTTTATTGACCCACTCACCGGTTCGTGGACATGACTAATGGCTGACGGCTGGTGTGTGGCGAGTATGAACAAGGCCGCGTTGAAGATTGGCTTCCACCTCTTCGTGGACAGGGGTTACGGTTTTTCTTGGCAACACCCGAGCAGAGCTGACCGAGGACAGTCAGCACCTGCTTATCTTTACAAGAACCACAAACTGCTTTCCGAGCGCTGTCCCATCACACGTCCCATCCGCAATGTGGAAGCGGCCTGTCCCTCGCCCCTGCCAGCCCTCGCTAATGTTGACCTTAAAAATCTTAGCCATTCACGTCCGTGTGTAGTGGGATCTCACCCTCAATTAAGTTCATGTTCCCTCACCTCAAACACGCTGCATTTCCTGGCCGTTCACATGGCTTGTGTTGTGAGGTGTCTGCTAAAATCCGTGCCTATTTATCAAATAGAGTTTGCGCTTTTCTGAAAAAGCAGACATTCAGCATACTCCTTATTGATAAAACACATCACTAGAATAGATACAATCCGTGTTTATGTACGAGCTGTGTATGTTTGACATTAATCAAAAAATACCTGATAGAACTTCCTATTGTTTATTTCGTTTAAGTGTCTCTTAAAATAAACTGAATGCTTGATTTAACTCAACACTCTGGTCAAAATATCTGAACTATTACTCCCTAATAATCACAGCATCAATCTTAAGACTCAATTTCTAGAGGTTTATTAAATTTATTATTACATGGTTCAGTTTCTAGTTCTCCGAAGAAACACAAAACAGAACAAAACCAAACCCTCTCGCCCTCCTGCTCCGACCCTCACAGCTTCTGACAGAAGCAGCCACCGTGCCCGTGCCCACTCCGCGTGCCAGGCAAAGCGGACAGACAGGTATAAACATTTCCTCTGATCGTGAAATAAAAACAGAACCACAAGATAGGCACCATCGTACCCATCTGGCAGAGGAGGACACTAAAGCTCGGAGATGAAGTCACTTACCCGGTCCCCCTAGAGCCGTCAGTGACAGGACAGTCCCCCTAAAGTGGGCCCTTACGACCAGGTGCTACCAGAGTGCGCTCGGGACAAAGTGATGGCACCACAGAAACAAGCAGCTTTGTAACTGCACACTTTTGCTTTTTGTTGCTTTTATAATATTTTAAACCCCATTAGCTGGGTCTCGCTAATGGTCTGGTGCCCATCATTGTGAAGTATCTGAAAGCACTGACTCCTGATAACAGGGTCGCTGCAAAGAGTTCCAGAGCTGAGAGGAAAGGACGGACTGTGATGGGGTGTGAGCTCGGGCTGCACAGCAGTCTCAGCCCAGGGGTCTCAGCCCAGGGGCCTCAGCCCAGGGGTCTCAGCCCAGGGGCCTCAGCCCAGGGGTCTCAGCCCAGGGGTCTCAGCCCAGGGGCCTCAGCCCAATGTCCTCAGCCAGGGGTCTCAGCCCAGGGGCCTCAGCCCAGTGTCCTCAGCCAGGGGCCTCAGCAGGAGGGCAGAAGCCAAGGGGGACAGAGCTGCTCGCTGCACCTGTTGAAGCGCGGGTCTGCGTAGGCGTCCGGGATGTTCAGCACCTCCCCCGTCCGCGCGACCTGGCCAGCAATCCCTTTCTCAATGGAAAACCTGCAAATACAGGAGAGAGGAGCATGCTCGTTAAACACAGAGGCTGTCCCCCACTCTGAACCTGTTTACTGCCACCAAACACTGAACAGAAAAGCACTTTAAATGCTTGGGTTCACTTTACATTCACACATTCTAAATCATATTATTATTATAAACTGTGCAAAGGTAAAGCAGAAAAACATTGCACAGTAATCAGTTGAGACCTTGATTTAAGATATAATTCAAAATATATGAACTTATACTGAACCACAAACTGAAATTGAAAAATTAATTAGCATTCTCCTGCACTGACCAATAGCAATCCTTCGTATTGACAATGTACACTACTATAATTTACAATACACTTCCACCTACATCTTCTGCGTTAATTCTCACTGTGGTGGGAACTGAGGCCCATTTGGGTTCAGTAATTTGCTAAAATTTGCAACATATCAATGGTACAAGGAAAGCAAGAACACAGCTCTATAGCAGTGCACGTCCTACCACATATATAACCAGAATCGTAAGTCACGGCTGATTTCTGAGAGAGGACATAGGACTGGAATGCTAAGGCATTTGCAATACAGCACTCTATAAAAATAACACACTTTAAAACTCCTACTGTTTTTATTTCTCTAATTTGCTGAATTTAAAAATAGTCAAAATACAAGCATTGTCTATACTTAATTATGTTTTGATATTTAATATCAACATTTTCTATTATAAACACACTAGAGGCCCAGTGCATAAAAATTTGTGCACTCGGGAGGGTCCTTCAGCCCGGCCTGTGCCCTCTCGCAGTCTGGGACCCCTCGGGGAATGACCACCTGCTGCCTTAGGCCCGCTCCCTGGGGCATTGGGCCTAAGCTGGCAGTCAGACATCCCTCTGGCAGCCCAGGAGCCCTCGGGGGATGTCCACTTGCCAGCGGGGAGCAGGCCTAGGTGCAGTCGGACATCCTTAGCGCTACTGAGGAGGCAGGAGAGGTTCCCACCACCACCGCTGTACTGGCAACCATCAGCCTGGCTTGTGGCTGAGCAGAGCTCCCCCCTGTGAGAGCGCCCTGACCACCAGAGGGCAGCTCCTGCATTGAGCGTCTGCCCCCTGGTGGTCAGTGTGTGTCATAGTGACCAGTCATTCCCAGTCGCTCTGCTGTTAGGATCAATTTGCATATTACCCTTTTATTATATAGGATTCTCTCATATACAGTTTTCTGATACAATATTATCATCAGTCATGCAGTTATTTTGAAATGTTTTAACCAAGATGTCTGCAATCCACAATCTTGTCGCACTGCTATAGCTAGACAGAACTTTCATACTAGTTTCCACATTATAAGAGATGATCATCCTATATAATAAAAGGCTAATATGCAAATAGACTGAATGGCGGAACAGCCAAACTGCACAACCAGTCGCTATGACATGTGCTGACCACCAGGGGGTGCATGTGGAACATGGCAGGCGTCAGCCATGGAGGGATGGTGGAACAGGTGAGCAGGGGCCCCAGACCAAGGCAGGGCGCCGATTGCTGTCATCGGGATGAGCCTCTGGTGGTTACTAAAAATTTTTGCTCCCACACGCTGTGGTCCTGCCCGGCACTTGCACCTGCTGCTGGCACCAGAGTCACTGCTTGCACCCACTGCTCGCACCCTCTGCTGGCGATGGCCCTGCTTGCACCTGCAGCCTGCGCTGGAGCCACCGCTCGCACCACTGCCGGCACCCGGCACCAGTCCCAATTGCTTGGCGCCGTCAGCAGGTTTAAGCAGAGGCTGCTGGTCCCAATCACCCTGAAGGCTTCTCCACCTCCCCTTGCTCCTGAGGGGTGATCGGGGCAGCAGCTGCCACTCACACCCGCTGACAGCACTGGCCCTGCTTGCACCCGCTGCTGGCGCCAGCCCCAATCCCTCTGCGCTGTCAGCGGGTGCAAGCGGGGCTGGTGCAGTCAGCACTTGGGAACGGCGGTGGTGGGAGCGGGGCTGCTGGCAGACAAGAGACTGGGGGCTGTGGCAGGAGGGGCTAGGTGGGGGCGCAGAGGATGGGCCAAGACCCGCCCCTGTGCCCACGCAGCCTCGCAGCCCACAGCTCCTTTCAAGGTGCATGAATTCGTGCACTGGACCCCTAATCCTATATAATAAAAGGCTAATATGCAAATTGACCGAATGGCAGAACTACCGGTTGCTATGACGTGCACTGGCCACCAGGGGGCAGACGCTCAATGCAGAAGCTGCCCTCTGATGGTCAGTGCACTCCCACAGGGGGAATGCTGTTCAGCCAGAAGCTGGGCTCACAGCTGGTGAGCGCAGCAGCGGGGGCAGGAGCCTCTCCCACCTCCACAGCAGTCAGACATCCCCCGAGGGCTTCTGGACTGGGAGAGGGCACACGCCAGGCTGAGAGACCCCCCCAGAGTGCACGAATTTCGTGCACTGGGCCTCTAGTTATTGAAATAAAGCTCCACCCTGATGTCTGTCACTAAAAATATTCAAAAGAAAGTGGATATGACACTGATGACACTGAAAGGTGAGCCCAACGCTGCCTGAAACAAGGTTGCTTCAAGGTCAGTTTTCCTGGGCTGTGACCTGCGTGGCCATGGCAAGGCTGAAGCCCTGAGCGGGAGTCAGAATGCACTGTGGGATCTGCGCAGATGGCTTGGTCAGGGGTGGCCCGACTGTCCCTTTATTCCCACTTCAGGCGGCTGCCCTGCAAACACATCCCTGTCAACTGGCCCCTCACTGCTCCCAGCCCAGCGAACATGGCTCCACAAGGGCCTGGCCTCAGCACGTGAGGCACCAGCGCTTCTGGGAGGGCAAGGACCTTCCGCAAGAGAAAGGATTCGCCTACGACTAGATCCAGGCTGACTGACCCAAAAACAACCAGCCTCAATATCACAATTAAAAACCTCAATAGTGCCTGCCAGCCAGCCACACGAGTGGAATATAGGACTATCCCCTAGGGCAGTGATGGCGAACCTATGACAGGCATGTCAGAGGTGACACGCGAACTCATTTTTTTGGTTGATTTTTCTTTGTTAAATGGCATTTAAATATATAAAATAAATATCAAAAATATAAGTCTTTGTTTTACTATGGTTGCAAATATCAAAAAATTTCTGTATGTGACACGGCACCAGAGTTAAGTTAGGGTTTTTCAAAATGCTGACACGCCGAGCTCAAAAGGTTCGCCATCACTGCCCTAGGGCCTGGAGCAGGACTGCCTACTGGGGGGCAGTGGTGAGTGCCTGCAGGATCACATGGTCCCCTTCACACCTGGTTAGCACCCCCATGGGACAGACAATGGCCCAAAGGAACAGCGATTCCTAGTGAACAAGAACACTGCTTTCCTGGGAAGCTGTGACCACCAAAGCGTTTAGAGGGGTATGTGGAAAGCCGTTCGACAAAGCACATAAAGAAAAGAGAATCCAAGTTCTGACTGTTCGGTTTGATTCCCACACGTTCCTGACAGTGCTCCCTGCAGGCTCGGACTGTGCAGGACGGAGCCACTGCCAGCCACACAGACCCGCTCCGCTCAGGTACGTGACAAAAGCTGCCACTTACAGCACAAGGTGGCTTTGGTTTCAAGAGGCAACAGGAGTGTCACGTGACTGACTACGCCGCCTGCTCAGTTACAGAACAGCGAGCTGAAGTCGTCCACGCTGCAGGTCAGCGCCCACTGCGGCTGGACTTTGAGACCGAGGCCACTGGTGGGGACGATGGGCGCCCCGTTTCGGCTCGCCTGCCCCGAGTCACGGGAAACCTGCCGCCTCCATCCAGGCGGGAGCGCCTTTACCTACCTGGGAGCACTAGTCAGTTTTTCCAACATGATTTCCAAAAGGACCGCCTCCGAAGACGGCGTTTCCGGGGGGACGCTAACGCTTCTCGGCGCGGCTTGGCCGGCACTGCAGTGCCATTCCCAGAAGCACTGCCTTCAGGAGGCGGGTCCTGGTGGGAATGATACCACAGTGTGACAGGCGGTCAGCGCACCTGCGGGCACGGAGCGGCGGCGGCGGGCCCTGCGCCTGTGTACCTGATCTCCTTGGGCCTGCCCTCCTTCACCTCCCCGATGTCGAAGAGGTCGGAGTACCGATGTCGAAGAGGTCGGAGTACAGCTCCTGGTTCTTGTGGTCCACCTGGAAGAGGGCGCAGCGGTCGGCGTTCACCAGGTTCTTGGCATAAATCTAAGGACAGACGATAAAGGCATCCATTTCCCGTCAGAAATACATCCTCAGTTCAGCTATAGCAATACAATAAAGTAAGAAACACATCATTATCTCAATGAATGCAGAGAAAGTGGAGGTTGAAACCCAATTATGATTTAAAAAAACTAAGAACAGAAGGAACTTGTTCAATCTGATGAAGGCCACCTACAAACAAATATCATACTTAATAGTGGAAGACCGGATACTTCTCCTCTACAATCCGCAATAAGACAAGGATGTACACACTCTCAACCTCCAGTCAACATTGTACCGGAGGTTCTACAGGACAGTTACACGGAGAACAAATAAAAGGCGTCCAGCTTGGACAGGAGAAGTCAAACTGCCATTGATTCTGGACGACATAATCCCGCCACAGAAAACCCTGAAGAACCCACTTAGGAAACTACTGGGAATAATGATTTCATCACCTTTGAAGGACACAAGATCAATACACAAAAACCAATTTTACTTCTATACATTTTCAATAAAAATCTAAACATAAATTTAAGAAAACAATTCCATTATAATAGCATTCAAAATATTTAGAAATAACTTTACCAAAATAAAACAATAGTTATGCTTTGAAAATTACAAACATTGTTCGAAAAGTTAAGATAATGTAAATAAATAGAAAAAGACCCCATGTTCATGCTGGAATACTTAATGCTGTTAAGATGCCAAATTGATCTATGAATTCAACACAATTCCTATCAGAATCCCATCTGAATTCTTTGTATAAATTGACAAGTAGATTTCTAAAAGTTATATGAAATTGCAAGGAACCAAAAATTACTGAAAAAGAAGAACAAATCTGGAGGACTCTCACTTCCCATTTTCAAAACTTTCTACAAAACAACAGTAACCCAGCCAGTGTGACAGTAACCCAGCCAGTGTGACACCATCCGTGAGGAAGAAAGACAGGTCGATGGGGCCGGACCAAGAGCCTAGAAATGAGCTGACGGCGGAGGTGAAGCAGCCCGGACCTCCATGTCAGGGAGACTCGGCCGGGAATTCCCAGCCCAGAACATATGCAAAGGCATCTGAAGCCCAATGTTTTCAAAGTGTAAATGTTTCCCATGCTCGCCACTAAGCAATGAAAAATGCTGAGGTGTTTTTCCAAAATTCATAGAAGTGACCAAAAAACCCAGGCGGCACCTCCAGACCCTTCTCACCCCTTTAGACGTTCACGCCTGGCACCTTCAACATTCCCCCATGCACTAGGCATGCGTCTAAGGTAAGGAAGAGCCTTGGTAAACAAGCGCCAACTTACCATTATGTGCTCCAGCAGAGAGTCTATGGCGACGATGTTATCAAAATACGTTCTGCAAAAGAGGAGGAAACGGTGAGTGACCTAGTGAGAGCAGAGCGTGGGCCCTGGGACACGCCCCGCTGCTCCTCACTGAACTGAAACGTGACCATGTAGGTCTGATTCTTGCCGTTCTGTGGAACAAGGCACAATAGCATTTTCAAGATACACGGAACGTCCTTACTGACTTTAGCCCGAGGACTCTCATTTCAGAGGGAGCGTCAAGTAATTCTTTTATTGATAAGTACTGATGCAGGAAGGAAGTCTGTAGCGTTTAAAACTAGGAAGGAATAAAACTAGGTTCACTACATGTAACACTCATTAATTTTGATCTGAAATGAAAAACATTTAAATTTGCTACACCTCATTAATATGCTTAAGATGTAAATTTACCACTGATAACCCGACAAGTTCGAATGTAGCTGAACTGTACTGAGGCAGCAACGTCACTCATCGAGAAGAAACAGCAGAATAAACACGCCGGTGAGGCCCCGAGGACACACAGTGAATGTACGTTCAGGAGGGTGAGTGGCAGGGAAAGGTTGTGGAGGTGGCTGGCACACACACCAAAATGTAGCCCTCAGGAATGGAGGACCCACCAGTGCGCATGGAGTGCAGGGATGTAACACAGTCCTTGCAAAGAAGGCTTCTCGCGTGGGCTGTGTTGGCGAGGCACCTGTCAGCACAGGTTTGTGTACATCCAGCCGTGGACTCATAATTAGGACAGCGTATAAATAAGCCATGCCTTTCATTTAAAGACGTCGTTAGCTGGAACACACTAAGACTTGGGCTCAGGGCCCCGCACCCTGAGGAATGCTCGGCCAGGAAGGGGGGAAGCAAACTGGTTACCCCACAGAGCAAAGTGAGGTGCCACAGGAGGGAATGAACGGGGCTTTGGAAAATTTACAAGAGATTCAAGCACATGGACAAGAGATGCTGAACGGCTCCCTTTCGACGTGTTTTGAATAATATCACGTGCCCCACAGCTATTGTTTCACTTTATCTCAAGGATCAGGGGATCAGAGAGGATCTCCCTCAATTCCATGTTTCTCTAACTTCATGTTGAAGAAACTAAGTGTAACACCATGCGGCGACTTCAGACTAACTAGTCAGGGAGCTAGGAGAGCGTGAGGGTAGAGCAGGCAGGCCCGAGGGCTGCTGGCAGCCTGGAAGGCAGGCCCGCTCTCCCCGTGTGAGCCCCGAGGCCCCGACCCCGACCGCACCCGAGGCCCTGACCCCGACCGCACCTGCGCAGCCTCAGGTCTCAAGGGCAAGCACAAGCAAGACCTGTGCACCTGGGGCTCCATCAAGTACCTGGACCTCAGGTCCAGCCTCGGGCGATGGGCCTTTTCTCTAAAATCCTGTCTCAGCTACTGTCCACGGGAAAATTAAAATAGTAACAATAGCATTTCACTGACTGACATTTATAGAAAACGCCAGAGAGGTCTTTTTGGAAGGAACTAACTAGAACATTTCCTCTCCTACTGCTGTTAGTTTTCTCCCACAGACACCCTGTGTCTGTACCATATGCATAACCCATGGACACAGCGGGGGGGGGGGGGGCAGGAGTGGGGTGGAGGGGGTTAATGGGGGGAGAAAGGGGACATCTGTAATACTTTCAACAATAAAGATACATTAAAAGAAATACACAGCAAACTGCAAATGAGAACCATCACATAACTGTCTCCATCCTTCCCCGGCAGCGTGAACGAGTGAGCAAGGGTGAGCACCAGTGAGCGAGGGTGAGAGAGTGGCCCCAATCCTCTCGGCCCGCCCACCTGCCCAATGAAGTCACCAGCAGCAGCAGCCACCCAGCCCTTAAAGCGCACACTCACTTTGATACGTCGAGTAGAAAGTCATTCAGTTCAGTCTGCTTGGCGAGGCCTCTGCAGAGCTGCCATATGAAACAAAGGCCATTAAGGATGAAAGATGTTTGCTTATTTACAAGTAAACATTCCAGAACACTACTGACCTTGTTGAATGTAAAAGGTGTAACACAATCGCTGGCTTATAACGTAGCAATACTATCAATCACAACTCATTTTTCTTGAAGGCTTAAATGCGCTATAAGCACTTCACACTTATGACCTCATCTGATCACCACGAACACTGCAGGTTAGGGGCTGGCTGTGTAACTGAGGCAGGAGGAGCCCAGAGCCTTGCTCAGACCCCAGAGCCCTGCGGGGCGGAGCCAGCATTCGGTCCAGACGCTCGGCCTCCAGAGCCGCTGGCTCTTCAAAACCCCTTGCACTTGAGAAACTGACGTGGACACATCTTCCACCCACTCTCTCGTGTCAGGTCCAAAGTCCTGCTCCTCAGCCCACTTTCCCACACTTAGGACTTTCCTCTCTATCACCTGGTCCCACCTTGAGCCGAGCTGGCTGAAGGGGACTCAGAAAACAAAACACGAGGAGGAGCAGCGGAAGATACAACGCAGAACTGTAGCCCGCCTGTCCCTGAGCTTCGCAAGTCTAGTTCCCACGAAAGCTGCAGTGTTTCTGGAGAACCAGGGTCTGAAATTCAATGTTTATGTTTCACACACCATTTGGTGGAGAGGATGCCTTAACTTAGGAAACAGAGTCAGAGAAATATCCATGTTCCGACCAGCAGGAGACTGATCCTGGGCTTTCGAGGGAAACAAAGATTGTAATAGGACACATACCCTTGATTGCATAAATGATGGGCAACTGTATATAAGTATATAAAAATAACTGACACATAGTTAAGCCAACGAGTAAGGAAATGGAAGTGCATAGATGAAGGTTTTAGAAATAACAACATCGCTAAGATGCAAACAGAAAGCCCGAGGCTGAGGCCAGCGCCCCCGCAGGAAGCGCGGGACAGGGACCCACCTGCACCTGGTGGATGGCGACCGACGCCCAGGCGAGGTTCGCGGTGGCCACCTGAGGAGGGGAAAGAACCGCCATTAGCCAGGTGGGCCAGCCCCACCGTGTGGAGGACACTGTCTGGGGTCACTGCACATGTGAATGTTTTGCCAAGCACAAAGCATCAAATATGGACAGGACTTCTCTTTTATATTCCTCCTTCCTTTACAATGGAATCAAGTGCTTCCTTGTTCCCCTTCATTTTGGATAAAAAATAAAATAAATGGATTAAAAGAGCTAGAGTCCAAGGACTCTAACATAAAATAACTTTAATGTAATAACAATACTATTCAAAAGCCTCTAACAGCAACTCTAAAATGAGGAAGTATTTCTAAAACTTTGTTGAAGAGTTCTCACATTACTAACTATTCTACTTCTTCTGCTACCCATTCACCTGGCGAGTATTTACCAGGTGTCCACCAGGTGCCAGGCACTGTCCTCAGTGCTGAAGGAAGGGCACAGGGACACAGAATGGATGACTGTGGGGACAGAAACGGAGAGAAAGCCCGGCTGGCCGGCGTGGCTCAGTGGTTGAACGTTGCCCTATGAACCAGGAGGTCATGGTTCAATTCCCGGTCAGGGCACAGGCCTGGGTTGCAGGCTCCATCCCCAGTGTGGGGCATGCAGGAGGCAGCCAATCCATGATTCTCTCTCATCACTGATGTTTCTCTCTCTCTTCTTCTTCCTTCCTCCCTGAAATCAGTAAAAACATATTTGAAAAAAAAGAAAAGGCGAGAAAGAGAGCCAGTGCGTGCACAGCGCATCAGCTGGAGATGGAGGCCGCAGAGGACCGGGGACCGGGAGTGGGGACCGGGAGCGACGGAAGTGGGGGGGGGGGAGGGAGGGGGGCCGCCTGAGAGGCCACACTGGAGGTCCCCCCTGCAGAAGGGGCTGGAGCTGGAAGGACGGGGACCCACACAGGCTCTGACTGGGAGCCCTGCAGCCTTGCTCCAGGGGCTGGTGCAGGAGGAGGGGGAGGTGGGGGGCAGGCTGTGCCACCCAGGGAGTGGACAGGTGCAGCCTCGGAGGGAGGCTGGCGTACCCGGGTGTGGCAGGCATCGCTGCCATTTTATTAATGTATTAATGAGCCGGTTCCAGCTCAGGGAATGGGGACAGAAGGCACTGCCCTCCACATGGGTCTGGCGCTGGCACCTTCACACAGGACGGACCGGAGAACGTGAGGACCTCCAGAATGCGGCACTCTCCGGAGCCAGCTACTGCTTTGTCTGACTTACAATAGGACGGACTCTTACTTTTATTGTTTCAATGGATTCTCACTTTAAAATGCCTAATTTCCAGTTTAGCCTGTCCCCTCTCTAAATAACCACAAAACAAAAAAAGTTTTTTAAAAATCATTAGTATTCGTATCAAAAGCAAACTGTGGCTTCAACTATTCATTCCTTCATCACTGAGAGGCTGCCTGAGCCCTCCGAGGCCAGCCCCGCCCCGCCCGCCGCCTCACCTCCTGCTGGCGCAGAGAGAAGGAGTCCTTGCCCCAGTGCCGGTACAGCTCCAGGATGCCCACCAGGTCGCCAATTGCCGTGACGATCGGCAAACAGAGAACGGACTTGATCCGCGTCCCTGATTCCAGTCCAGTGCCTCCTGGAAATCGTTCATCCTGAAAAATTAAATGGGAAAAGGTGTAAGTTCAGTACAATAAATGGAATAATGCAGTCATGACCCTTATTTCTGTAAGAAATCACCTCATACTTACCATCAATAACAAGCAGACCTTTTCAAGGAAAAACCAAATGACCTTGGCCCCCATCGGCAGTGCTTCAGGAAACGCTCGGCGTCAGCAGCGTGGCTCCTGCACAAACCCGGCTCTGAGCCTACCTCTGTGGAGCAGGGCTCAACCCACTCACACCATCAACCTCATGCAATAACCAAGGGAATTAGGATGGCTGACACCTGCTATTCACCACCTGCTACTGTTCTAGAACTTTTATAATGGTTTGTTAAGTATAATGTCACAAGTGAAAATTCAAATATAAATATCATACGAAAGAAATTATATAGTAAATGTTTCTCTTTTATTTTGAATGTTAGAATAACACAAAAGTGGATGTTCATGATAGTCATTTTACCTGAACCTCAAAGACTGATATTAAATATTCAAGTCATCCAATAATTGGCAATTTTTAATCAAAAAACTGATTCTTTGAATTTAATAATTTTCTAGCTTAGACAAATCTCTCAAATGAATTAATATCAAGAAATTTATTCTACTTGTTCAATTTCTGCTGTCTGCGGGATGCTTTTCATGAATCTAGAACAGCACAAAGCTACACTTACTAGTATAATTTCCAAACCTTTTGAAAGTTTGCATATACAATAGAGCATTTTCATATGACAACTTATACAGTATAAGTATCTACTTTTAATACTTTTTAAAAGTGAAATCTACTTTCCGTTTTCTTTTCCTAAATAAAATAACGAGTTACCTGATTTGTTCAAGGTCATACAGATAGTTAGAGGCGGAACCACAATTAAAACCCACATTTCGTGGATCTCATTTAGTTTTCCAGAGCAAATGGATTGCACCTAAAACCTGCTGGTGCACTTGTCACTTGGAGGCTCCACTTGGTCATGGAGCCTGTCCTTCATCAGTTCCCCTAAAACTGCGTCTACCCACGGGGTCCACTCTGGCCAAAGAGAGGGCAGAAAATGTGATGGGAGTACAGACTCGGAACCTCATAGGCATGTCTGACTTCCCTCTAGGACCCGGGCCGCCACCGTTAAGAGCGTGCCAGGCCCCCCCTCTGGGAGGTGGGGAGACACACCTGGAGAGCCGAGGCCACCTGAGGCCAGCCAGCTCCGAGGTGGTGGCCAGCTGATGGCAGCTGTGTAAGCAACCCAGCCAGACCCGGCCCAGACCAGCAGGAGGGCCCATCCAGACTCATGGGAATAGCAGGTGGTTGTTGTGAGACACTCAAATTGAGGGTCATCCGTCCCCCAGCGATGGCTATCCATTCATGCATATCCTACTAGGATGTGACATACAGACAGCTACCATTTAGTCTGCATGAGGATAAATATACATTTTTACGATTAACTGGCATATGTTCAAATAAAAATTATTCAAATCTAGCACTTAGTGTTTAAGACATGGTTTTCTGAGCACAAAAACTTTGTTCACATACAAATTCATTTATTGACCTATGTCATGCTTTGATGCTTTAATAAAATGACTTAAATTATACCATCAACGTGGTAAGTCTTCTCTCTTTATTAACAAACAAATATTTGGTAATATGCAGTTACAATCGGCCCGAGTTTACACGTTTCCCGCACTCCACCGCAAATCTATATGAACCGAGTTAAAGACGGCTCCCGCGGAGTACGCGCAATTCACGCGAGCCGACTTAACTCGTTTCCCGCACTCCAAGTGTTAAATTAACACCTCCCTCCCCTCCCAGAGGGGGCGGCACGAAGAGTGAGGAGCCACGTACCCCAAGGATGTCTTCCACGAGCAGCGTCTTCCGGGACTTGGCCACGTAGGCAGAGGTGGTGGTGCCCTGGGCGATGGGCCCCGCGGGGATGAGCCGGGGTCTGCCCTCCTTGATGCCAGGGGGCGTGAACACGCACAGGCTCTGGGAGAAGAAAGAACAGGTTTGTAGGCTTTCGTGCACCCTGGCACGGGGCAGAGACTCCTGGCGTTTCGTGACAATCCCGAGAAGGCTGGGCGCTGGGAAGAGCAGAAACGAGGGAAAGGCTCAGTGGCCAGCCTGGAGTGTCTGAGCTGAAACTCTCACATCCTCACAACACAGGCGAGATGCAGGACTTGAATGAATGAACGTGCACAGAAAGGCTCTTAAAATAGCCTATTTTGATATCTACAAATTAATGACATGAAAAAATAGGAAGCTGTCCTTGGGCTCAAGATGGTGTCTGACAAGAACCAGACCCGCCCTCCCTGCAGCCTGGGCCCCGACCTGCAGCGGATCAGTAACAACGGTCAGAGGGTGCGGCTCCGTCCCTTTCCTGGAAGCCTTGCTTTCTCAGAGCCTCGTCTCATCTCACACGCAGTCCCTCCACTCTGTGAACGGGCCGCCTGCCACACGCCTGTGACGGCCACGCAGGACAGGGGTGAAGACCCTGCTCTGCACGCAAGTTCTGGACACGTCTGGGGGCACCTGCCCTTCAATTGACTGGGTGGGAGGGTCCAGTTCTGACAACATTTTCAAATAAATGTTTTTAAAAATATGATCCACTATTTTGACTAAACCAAATCATATTTCAAAGAACTACCTACTAAACCAGGATCAGAATCGCTCACCTATGGGCATCCCCTGGGCACTGGGGCAGCACTCTGGCATGACTATATATAATAACTACACACCCTGTGTGAAAACCACTGAGGTTCGGGGGATGTCCCCCAGCCGACTTCCATCTTCGATTGGATTGCTGGGACTTCCAGGTGGAAGGCCTGGAGCCATAAGCATCAGACCACCCCTCACGCCAAACACGTCCCTCTGAGCGCAGGCCACCCCTAAGCTGGCTCTGGGTAAAGGCAGGAGTTGGGTGTGTTTATTAACTTCTTAGTTGAGTGGTTTGCAAGCTTTGTAATGTCAGAGACCCCTTTTTCGCATAAAATCTCATCTATAATCACAAGGAAGTGAGCCGCATACACCTGGCCCCTCCCCGAGCGGGAGCAGGGAGCAGGGAGAGGGAGGGTGACGCCCGGCTGCCTTACACATCACCTTCCCGCAGGGGCAGCTCCGCGCCAAACATTTCCATTCACAAGAGCATCTACCTCAGTCAGGGCAGTGCTTGCGTAGTATTGGCTATTGAGTACATGCCTGTGAAAATATACTTTAAGTGCTTCTATTTTAAAGTATTTAAATACAAGTTACACACGTTAAAGATTTTGAACATTTACACTGCTATATAGAAGATGATGAATAACAATTTCACCCCATTTCTTTTTAAAGAGGCCAGGAATCAGAATCCCTGTCTGTAAGTGGCGATCATTCTATTTGCATATGGCAGAGGCGGCAAGGCCTTTGCTAGACCTACTGCCTCTCGTCGCAGTAATTCCGTGTGAGCCGAGACTGGGCGGAGCGTAGAAACAGGAGTCAAGAACAGGAAGAGATGATTTCAAGACAGAAATTTACAGGATGCGGTCTATTTAGCTCGAAGCGGTGGTTTTCCCAAGCCCCGGGGAAGTTCATCATGAGGAGATGCTGGGCAGTGTTCCTGTCTCCACCGACGGGCTCAGGAAATGAACTGCAGGTGAACCGCGAGGTGCAGATGGCTCTTGAGGAGCTTCCTGGCCGGATGGAGAGTCAGTTCCCCAGCGGGCAGCGCCCGCAGCAGCTCTGACTTACTATCGCGGTGCTGACCTGGTTGCTTGTCGTTTTGGATGACTGTGCTCTATGCGCATTAAGAATGGGTTTAATAATATCTTCACATCATACTTAAAACAGGATAAAAAAGCAAGTCTGAAAAAACGATTTAGTGGGAAACAGAATAGACTCACGATTTATCTTAAACACCTAATGTTTAATGAAACGGGAATGTGTGATTCATTACCACCAACTAAACTGGCAATTCTACTTCCCTTGGTAAACACTTGTTCTCATTTTTCTTTCCATATGCAATTCAAAGGTCTCTTTATTCATGAAACTTCATTTTATGGGAAGGCTTTAACTCACAACCAGTTAAACTTCAGAAACTTTTTAAGATGAAAAATTATTTAGGTGTGCCGTTATTTTTCCTAGGAGACACTAGATGGCGCTAGGTAGTAAATGAACTTAGGTCCATGAAGATGGCATGAGCTCCCACCCACCTGGAACTGGAAGTAGATAGGTGACTTTGTTTGCACATTTCTTAAAAATAAACCTTCTAAAGTTTATTGCACAACTGAAAAAGCCACACAATTACTGTAAACTACTGGCTCCAAACTGGCTGCTAAAACCAACAGGCGAACAGCTATCCAGGAACTTACTTGATGCATTAAAAACTATTAATGTATTATTGGACTCTACCAGGTGTTCAGCTCTTACAAAGAGCTCTGATGGATAACACCATGAAGCACGCCAGGTACCAACCAGCCGGGGCATGTGAGCAGGCATGAAAAAGAAGAACTGTAAGACCACTGAGGGTGAACTGAGCCCCATCTTCATCGTGGAAACGCTGGTTTTGTCCCACGGCGTTTCTGGAGCACCTGGCAGTGACGTGCCAGGCGCTGCTCTGGCCGGAACTCAGTGGCACCCGCTTCCTCTCCCAGCTCCCAGCTCCCACAGGTTCACTTCTTCTGCCCCAAAAGGCCTTTGTTTTCCCTTATCTCCTGAGCGAGGTCTTCCAAGCTCTGCTCAACGGGGCCAATCAGCCAAGCTGCTTTTAATGGGCCCACTCCCAGCACCCCATCCAATCAGGGACTCGGGGCACCGCGGGCTCCTCCCTGATCACTTCAATGCCACGTGCTGGGATTTAGTGTGGATTTCCCGTTTCCCTTCTGGCTGCACATGGCTTGATGACAGAAAGGACTTGTTCTTTGCCTCTGTATGCTCTGCATGTAGCAGCGTCTTCTGGTACCTTGCAGGTGTTTACAGTGGGTTGTTGAATATTATTCATTCAAGCAATGCAGGTTAAATGAACGCTTAGAAAATGTAAGACTCTTGTCAAAGTCACCAAGTAGTGAACTGCACTCACAAAATCTGCCTCCAGAATCAAACTCCTGTGAAAAGCTATGTAAACAGTGTGTTGAATATACGTCCTGCTAGTTTTTAGAAAAGCCTTATTTTAGCACTGGTTTCAATGTCTTCCACTTACTGGTCTACTACGTTTTCTATCATTGTTTGCATTAAATAGTGACTTAGTTTCCTCGAAAACTGTCCATTTTATTTAGACTTTCACTTTTATCAGTCCAAGTACCCTCTCGTATTTTCACTGTAACCATTGTTTTGCTATTTTTTAAATTACTAGGCATATATACTGGTTTTCTCTTCTTTGTTAATTAGGTTGACAGTGGCTTATCTTAAAGTACTTGGAGTTCCTTGTGTATACAGGTTTTTTTTCTGTGTCCATAGGTTAAACTGGTCAATCCCAGAGGCAGGGGTTTTAACTGACGACCGTGCTTCTGGTTTCCAGGACAGGGTGTGATCGAGCCCAGTAAAAAACGTGTCCGAGCAATATATCCACTTATTTTTGTTCTCTTATTTATTAATGTTCCAAAAATGAATAAAAATGTTTAATACTTTAAAGATGTGAATTTTCCACTGTGAACTAAGTTTGTTCACAACTTTAGCAATATTGTAATCCAAGTTCATCAACACTGTTCTCTAAACATTCCACTCACTATATTTGTTTTTTTTTTCTTTGTTCAAAGAGTAGCTGGGCTTATTGTTAATGTTTAAATATAAAGGTTTAGTTTCCTTGTTTTCAGCCATTACGGGGATCTGAATTTCTTAAATAGGGGCTAAATACATCACTGTAGGATATGACTGAAAGAAAGGGAACCCCGAGTTGGTAAACCCTAAAATAAGATACTGAATTAAATATATAACGTTTTTGATCTGTCCGCAACTAAAAACACTCCTGCCTTTTCTGCCCATGTTCTGTGACTGTTTTGTGTTATAAATTTCAATGTTCCAATGTTTACTGTGTAAACTTCGGGGGAGCTCGACCTTCACTGCAGACTGAGCCCTCCACGAATCAGGTGACCTCCTTTTCCAACCTAATGCTCCTCTCCCTCCAGGTCAGCTCTGCTCCTGCTCTCGTGGCACGTGCTCTCTCCTCTGCATCTCTCGGGAGCAGGTTTGCTCCAGCTGAAAGGTCCTTTTCCACTGGGCCTGCTCTGTCGACATGTCCCTCTACAAAACAGAAGGAAGCCGTGGCGGGGGTTAACCCGACTTTTTTTAATCTTTTAATAGGTGGACCTATTCTTCTTGTAATTTTGTTGTGACATATTTTTATAATGAGTTTCATAATCATACTTGATGTTTTATTCTTAGTGTTTTTATGCTATTTAGCTTGTTTTCTATAACTTTGTGTTTTCTTTACATTTTTCCTCTCTTATAATATTAATGCAGATATTTAATTATACTACTGAAACTTCTGATATATTTAAATATTTAAAATTATGTTTCTTGATACATCAATTTCAGAAAATTATTTTGACTCATTCTCATTCATGAAAAAAAAGAATACTTTTATAAGTATAAGAATTTTATAATTCCTCCCATCTCTATCTCAATCCATGGTACTTATTAATCTACACTTAAAAACTTTATCTCAGTCTATTTAGATTGCATATTGTAATTTTGTCACCAAAGCATATACATTTTGTTTTCAAAGTAAGTTATTTAAGAAAAGCTTTCTAACTAACTATGATTCAAAATCCATACTCAATCTTTAAAAACACTGATAAACTTTGTATAATATGGTAACTTTCATGTGCAAAAGGAAGGAATGTAAGGAAATATACATGCATCTGCTCATCTGTGCAAAGAAGTGTTTTGTTTTATTTTATTTTATGGGGTTATTGGCTTACATTGCAGAAGTATGTCAACATCTGTTGCAAGCAATATGGCAGATGAGATCATTTGACACTCCTGAAAAGAACAACTTTAAGATGATGTAAAGGCGGTGTAGAATAATCTGCAGACCTTTTATAATGCAGTGCTGGGCTGAGGAGGAAGGAGGACCCACAACCACCGAGAAGGAAGTGTGGACAGGGATTCTGCACCTAAGCCAACCCCAAACTGGAAGTAGCAACCACAGCTCGCCATCTCGACGTTCCCTCGGGAAAGCCGCCTGGGGACCCGAAGAGGAGAGGAAGCCTGGTCCTCTCCAGGGAAGGCTCCCGGGAGACCCTGCCCGGGGCCCGGCCGGCAAAGGGCTGCCCCAGCGGAGGCTGAAGGGCACGCACACTCAGGGCCGCAGGGCCCCACCCGGAAACCAGAGCCTCTGGCATCTACTGCTGGAGCCAGAATGGACCTCTCCTCTGAGAAAAGTCACTGTGTGTCACGTGGGCGGAGACTGGAACATACACCACTTTGTAGAACGAAAACAACTCAAGTAGATGATTTGGTTTAAATGGTCTTGGATTGGCCACGCCTTCCTCGGGTGATAGGCAGAAACAAATACATAACCTGTCTCTAGTAAAGAAACCACAACATGAGCTTAAAGAAATACATGCCCTAACCGGTTTGGCTCAGTGGATAGAGCGTTGGCCTGCGGACTGAAAGGTCCCAGGTTCGATTCCGGTCAAGGGCATGTACCTTGGCTGCGGGCACATCCCCAGTGGGGGGCGTGCAGGAGGCAGCTGATCGATGTTTCTCGCTCATCGATGTTTTTAACTCTCTATCCCTCTCCCTTCCTCTCTGTAAAAAATCAATAAAATATATTTTTTTTAAAAAGAAAATAATTTAAAAAACAAAGAAACAAATACATAACCTGTCTCTAGGAAAGAAACTGCAACATGAGCTTAAAGAATACCCACTGGGGCCCTAACCTGTTTGGCTCAGTGGACAGAGCGTGGCCTGTGGACTGAAGGGTCCCAGTTTCGATTCGGGCCAAGGCCAAGCACCTTGGTTGTGGGCTCGATCCCCCAGTAGGGGTTGTGCAGGAGGCAGCTGGTCGATGTTTCTCTCTCATCGATGTTTCTAACTCTATCCACCCTTCTCCCTTCCTCTCTGTAAAAATCAATAAAAGTATATATTTTTTAAAAAATACCCAATGTAAAAGGCCCAAGGAATAATATGATTCATAGTTAAAACTGGAAAACATAAAACACATGAGGAAATAAGTCACTTTCTATAAAAGATGAAAGAAATGAAAGCCAGGAAGCTGTAAATTCAGAAAAGAATATAAAACAATATAAAAAAGGTATAATTCATCTATTTCAAGAAATAAAAGATAAGTCCAGGGGATAAAACACTATCATGAAGGACTGAGACAAATGGAAAACAACCAAAAAGTAACTATCTAGTCAATCTACAGAGATGACATAGACCAACGTGAACCCTTTATCCAGCCACATCTTCTTTAGAGAGCGTGTGAAACAGACACATTCAGAGAGGCAACCATGGCTTCCAGCACAGGTGCTCATTTAGGGAAATCCCAGGGGCCAGAGGAAGGAGGACTCCAGATGGAAGAGCAGAGATGCAAGAAGTGAGAGCGAAGGGCAGCTGCGGGAACTTCACAGTGTCTCCCACCCACAGACACCGGCTGTGGAGCAGCCAGGGCCCCGCCCCCACGTCCATTACACAAACAGGAAAATACAGCCACACCCCCCCCCCCCCCCGATTCACCTCCCAGGAGACCAGCCCTCTGCCTCCATGAAGCTATGTTCTACCACGCAAATCACAGCTACGTGGGCAATGACAGCCTCCCTGAGCTCCGAGAGGAAGCAGGTGCCATCAGGAAAGTGTAACAGGGTGTGACCCAGGAGGCCACAGAAAGCTGCCGTCTGCTGGGACCCCTGCTGCCACCCCAGGGGTCCGCCGTGGCACAGGACACAGCTTCCCTCAGGTGTGGGGACAGCAGAGGTGCAAGGCCCGGGACCAAGAGAGAACACAGCACATCAGCTGACCTCAGGAGTTTAGGGCGAGGAGCCAGAGGAATGCGGAGGATGTGATGTCATCCTCGACCAAGTTACAAAGGTGGATGGTGAGGAGAGTAAGAGGACTCTGATCTACATGGTAACAGCCTGGCTCCTGTAGATGCAAAGCGCTTTCTAATCACACAGTAGAGGAGGCTACTTCCCTGAGGTCAGCGTAGAAAGGAGTCTGCAGACCAGGAAGTGCAAACACAGCTGAGTAACTAAGAACGTCACTCAGCTGTGCTTTCACTTTCCGCCCGGCCGGCATGGCTCAGGGGTTGAGCATCGACCTATGAACCAGGAGGTAACAGTTCAATTCCAGGTCAGGGCACAGGCTCAGGTTGCAGGTTCGATCCCCAGTGGGGGAGTGCAGGAGGCAGCCGATCCATGATTCTCCCTCATCATTGATGTTTCTCTCTCTCTCCCCCTTCCTCTCTAAGATCAATAAAAATATATTTAGCCCTAATCGGTTTGGCTCAGTGGATAGAGCGTTGGCCTACGGACTCAAGGGTCCCAGGTTTGATTCCAGTCAAGGGCATGTACCTTGGCTGTGGGCACATCCCCAGTAGTGGGCGTGCAGGAGGCAACTGATAGATGTTTCTCGCTCATCGATGTTTCTAACTCTCTATCCCTCTCCCTTCCTCTCTGTAAAAAATCAATAATTTATATATATATATATATATATATATATATATATATATATATATATATAAATACAAAAAGAACATGGGTCCGGAATCTCGATCCCTGCTCTGAGAGCCCAGCCCTTCTTGGGGCTCCCACACACTATGACCCCCTGGCCTCTGGGGCCGCCCTACCCCCCTCTGCCAACTAGGTCTCCCCATTGTCCTTCCTCTGAGCAGAAGAGGCTTCCTAGAGCGGTGGCCTCAGTGTTGGGGTTCCCATCACTTCTTTTCAGGTAAACAGCTGGAATGCTGAGGCCCAGGTCCAGGTTTCAGCAGAGTCTGAATGGCCCCAGTGTGGGTCACAAATAGCTGTGACTGAGACACGGGTGACATGGGGACAACAGGCCGGCGTGGCCAGCCCTGCGGGTGCAGCTCCCGGGGAAGGAATCGAGAGAGGCAGGCTCCCTTCCACCCGGAGCTCTATGCCCGGCAGTAAGTAAGAATAAATGCAATCATACCAGAATTTTCTAAAAGGAATTCTCACTTTTTAATAAAACTCCCAACATTTAGAAATAAAAGTTTAGAATGGACAGAACACAGTGAGATCCACTGTTTCTTCAGTATCTGAGCCAATCCCCGTGCCACGGGCCTGGGAATCTAAAGCAGGTGGCAGCAGCAGTGGGACCTGGGTAATGCCACTCAATAAGCACTCTCGGTGGTGCTGACACGAACGGCACCAGGAGAGATGCTGGCTGAACACAGAAATGGCTGAGCAAAGGTCCCTGAAGCCCTTCCAGTCCCGTAACGTGACTGCAAAGCAGAGCGCCCAGGCTGAGGAGGCGCGGGGTCCCCGCGAGCTAGGGAAGTCGGCCCGTCGGCACTGCCTGCATCTGGCTTTCCTGCCTGCCCTGCTGTGTGCTCACGAGACCACCACAAACCCTCGGAGCACTGCGTCTCCACTCCCATCCCGTTTTACGTCACATGAACAGCACAGGGCCCTGCGGATCACACTGCAAAAATACACGCCAACCCTCAGATCACAACGCCTAAGGCACAGCAGGAGTGTGCCAAATCCATTTATAACTGAGTTGCATATATTTAAGCTATGAGTGTAAGTATCGTCAGCTCAGAACATCCTCCTAAAACGTGTGTGTGTTTAATGCCGCAACAACACGGAGAGGCCGGGAACTGAACACCGTGAGATGCTCTGCAGGACGCCCGGTGAACCAGCGACACGGCCGTCTGCCCCCGAGGAGGGCGGCGCAGCCACGCCAGGGCCGACCCAGGCCCACACACCTCAGGGAGTCACTGCCTAGAAACTCTCCCAGAACTCTGAGTCGTCTTCAACAATCTAGACGTCACATTTCATTCTATTTCTTTAAAAAGGTTCTTTATTGAGAGGGAGAGGGAGAAGCCTCAGTGTGAGAGAGGAGTATCGACTGGCTGCCTCCTGGACGCCCCCTACTGGGGACCGCGCCCACACCAAGCGGGTGCCCTGCCCTGGAATCGACCAGCAGCCTCCCAGTGCAGGCGGCTATGCTCCACCAACTGAGCCACACCGAGGTGCAAAAAACCACCTCACATTTTAACAACGCGGAACTTTTGTTCTCGTTTTATCCTGCTGCAGATTGTGTGCAGAAAGGGCGGTCCACAGGGATGAAATAACTTCTTCACAAAACCATAATCTAGAAATGTCATTTGTAAGGTAGACCACACACCAAAACCAAAGCAATCGATCAATTATAAGACTTTACACCTCACTGTTGCCATCTGGTAAAATTCTCGGCTGGTAACAACCACATGTAGAAACAAACGGTAAGATGAATTTCAGGCACTTCATTCCAATATGTCTATTACGTTGTTAACATCACAGTTTACTTTTCTAAAAAGCTTATAACATTTTCTTAACTAGGGCGCCAAAATCTAAATGTAGATACTTACATTATTGCACTCGCCAAGGAAATACAGTGCAAATCCATCCGCTTTTGTGGCTGCCAAGGCAATGAGAGAGGAAGAGACTGATGGGAACAGAAGACACAGCACGGAGCCCTCGAGGCGAGGCCTCAGCACCGAGACGGTCAACGGGTTTCTAACAGTCACCGGTCGTGCGGCAAACTGAACGAAATGGTCTATGGCGTCACTCATTTACATAATTAGAGCGTTTCATTTACTTCATCAGCCATTGCAAAGTTTAAGATGAGCAGTCAGCGTACTATGTAATAATGTATTTGTCAAACTTGAAAATCAGAATTATTGAAAAATATTTTTTAAATCTGAGTTATATTTAATTTTTAAAGTATTAAAAATACTAGAATTGATTTTCATAATATTGAATAACCAATATAAGCATCAGCCAAAAAGAATTCTGCTCACATCTGCATTTCCTCACTGAGGAGAAAGTGACTAAACTTTTCTAAAACTGCTTCAGGGTCGGCTGACGGCAGCTCCCACAGCAGCGAACAGAGTAAGGCTTAGAGGAATGCCCCGAATTTAACTCCTTTCCGTCCGTGTGGCCTGTCTCTACCGCAGCTTTCTCATCAGTCAGATGGTCATAATAGTATATAAAGTTGTCACTTGCCCAAATAAGTTTAAAATGCTGCTTCTTCCTTAAAATTAATGACTTCTTGTATAAATGTGATTTAGTTCAATAAAACGATACAAAGAAAGCCAGGTTTGAATAGGAAGGCACAGTACATTCCATTAAACTTCAGGCAGATGCTGGTTTTGGAATTCGGACAGCTTCAGAATAAAGTATTTTCACTTCAAACGTAGCCCATGAGTCGAAGGAAGCACATGGCGCCCTCTGCCCTCAGCAGCACATGGCTGTGCCCTTCTCTGCCCGGCAGCGGTGAGCGGCCGTCCTCCGTCCTCCGCCCGAGCCGCGGTCTCACCTGTTCTGATGATGCTGCTCAGCTCGTACAGCAGCAGCTGGTTGTCCCCGCCCGTGTCCAGCCGCTGCTCGATGTAGCTGTTCAGTTCATACACGACTCCCTGCATGTTCGTATCTTGGTACTTTAATAAAAACATACACGGCACAATTAAATAGAATAGAATAAAAATTCCTTCGTTCATAAAACATACTCTGTACGGCTTTATATACTCTTACACAGCATGGTTTAATATAGTCTACGATAAAACAGGACAAAGTAAAACTGCTATGAGCTACTTAGAATTAGCATAGACCCCATGCATGCCTATTTATATCAAATGTCACAAATCGCAGCTGTGTTTCTCAAGTTTTACATATAATGCTGCCGGCAACTTCATCAGTGAAAATGGTCCAAGTCTGCCAAGTGAGTGAGGCATCGTAAGAAAAGCCAGCCTCACGCACCACCTGGGGGAAACCGAGTATCAGCGTCCGGCCTCTGCCTCAATGCGGCCGCCACCCAGTCCCACCCCCACTCCCCACCTTCACGGCCACTGCGGTCAGGGCCGTCCCAAGGCAAGTCCAGGCCCTGGGCTCCATCCAGGGACCAGGGACACGGCCGGTAGGTGGGGCCTGGGAGAAGGTGGCAACCGAATCTGCGCTGCCCCCAGCACAAGCCACGCCGGGTCTTCTGTAAAATCACTGAGAAGCAGGCTCCTCACAGCAGCTTCCCTGAGCTCCAGCACACTCCCCTAGGCCCCTTCTCCTAACACCAGCCCGGGTGAACTTGGAAAATAAAATTCTGTCACTCCCGGCTCCCGCTGCACACAGCTCTCTGATCCCTGGTCCTCGGCCCCCTGACCCTTCAGCACGGAGCGCTCTGAGGAAGCAACAAAAGCACGCCTTTCCCTACGGTGGTGGAAGAAGTGAGGCTCCCCGCACTTACCCTGCTGACTTCCTTCGGCACCGGCTCATCTGGGGGAGGGAGGAAGGGAAAACACAATTAGAGCTCGGGCAGGGTCATTCCATAAACAGAAGGCTTCGCTGTATGCTTCCTTGTATGTAATCTGAGAATCTGGGTCTTAACATCTGTAAAATAAGTGTTAAACAGAGGAACTATAGAGCTAGATGGACATATGACTTTTGGAGAGACCTGACATGACCCGACTTGCTTGTCACTTCACCATCACCTATAAATGGCTGTACCTGCAAACATGGCTACACTGTGGCTTATTCAAATATGCGCACAGAAAAGAGTGTCTAACATTTGCAATACTCTAAACAGCACAGCCCCCGTGAACATTGGCAGCACCCGAGCACTGGTAACGTCAGGGCGGGTTCCGGTCTGAAACAGGACAGGCCCCTCTCCCTGCGGGGCCGGCTACATGGCAAGAGCATACCGCGTGACCAACAGGGCCGAGAAACAAGCTGGCCCAGACCCCATTTGAAGCCACTGGCTCTGAGTGGCCCAGCCCAGGTCACTGGCTCTCACACAAAGAAAGAGTGTTTGTGTGGCCTGCCCAGGCCCGCACGGGGCAGCCTCCTGTTTACACCGTGGCTCTCCAGGTCTGTGGAGCCTCTGTTTGTAGTGATACGATCTCACAGGTAAAAACCTGAAGATTTCACACACACAAAAAAACACTTAGAATTCAACAACGTGATCATATTCAACAAGTAGCAAGATAAAAAAGCGAGCACACAAAAACCAGTTGCATTTCTATACACTAACAACAAACAATTCAAAAAGGAAACTAAGAAAAATTCCATTTACAGTAGCTTCAAAAAGAATACAGCACCTAGGAATTAACCACGGAGATGGAAGGGGTGCCAGGAAACAGGGAGGCACAGCCCTGCCAGGGACGGGAAGGCGATGCTGTAATGGGTCGCAGGCACCTCCATCGTTTATCCAGATAAAATCCGCAGGGGAGCCTCTAGCAATTGAAAATAATATTTAAAATAATCATGGTAATATAGTATTTCTCTTTAGATTACACACGTAATTAGTCCCTTTACCATGTTCAACAGCAACAAGGCCATAGCAGAATAAAATTACAGCTACCTTTAGAGAATGTATCCTTAGGTACCAAAGAATGGCTCATTTTCTGTGGTAAGCAATAAATAAATTAGTCTAAAGACTATAGTTTCCAATTAATATAAAGCCTATATTTTAATATAATGTGCTAAGAAATACAACCTTATCTTGCTATCAACCCTGTGTCAAAATTAATCTCATAATAGACATGAATGCTTTTAAATTATTTATTCACTCATTCAATCTTTTATTCATTAAGTGAGATTTAATGTGGCCCATTATGTCCAACACTGCAAAAGATATTAGAGACGCAGCCAATGCATGGAGAGCTCTGTTACTAAAAGGGATTAAATGCTTCCTTCTTAAAATTTAAAAGCTAGTACACAAAATCTCTCTCTATGAAATGGAAGCGAAGTAGGATAAGTATGACATAGGGGCACTTTTCACAGGTATTAACACCAGTCTCAGACAGACTCAGAAGACTCACAGACCTCTATCAGAGTGAAATTCAAATCTCACCAGAGACAAAAACATGAGATAAATTGGTCAACATATAAAAGTACTCCAGTAAAAGCAATTAACGCCAGCATTTCTCATTCTAGGGTGTGACTTAAGACAGCACGAATGTCACTCAGAATTCTCTGAAGCTGGAAGCAACTGAATGTGCTTCAGCAGAGAAATGGATAAATATCACTCAGCAGCACAAGGCACACACCAGTGATACGCGCAGCCACATTCTGCTAAGAATTCAGAGGTGGGCCCCACATTTCAATGTAGAGTTGTCTGAACCCAAATATGTTTACCAAACGTTATAATATTGCTAGAGACACTGTCTTCTAAAAATCACGGCTTTATTCAATCCACAAATTATGGGAGCAGAGCAAATTATTGAGAGTAAATAGAGAGCACAAATGAAATGACAAAAATACATCACTGGAATCCAATAAAAAATATTTTCTTACTGAAATGGTAAGGCTGGGAGAAGTATCATTAACAAGCCCATCTCAAGTAATTCTCACACATATTAAATTTGGGAAGTGAATATGGTTGTTGATCTGTTTTAGACGAACTCTCTAAACGAAAAGCATCAGATACACTCTCAAATGTGGAGTTTTGACTATGATGGATCTAAGGACCCTGGGCTTTTAAAACCCTGAGCCTGAGATCGATTGCAAAAACATTTATAATTTCCTGAAGGCAGACCCTTCCTTTCATCACTGTCGCCTCCTGGTGGAGGTGTGAAGTGTGGGGGCAGCCTTTCCTGGGCCTGTCTGCTGGCTGCCTGGGCTGCATGAGTCACTGGGGATCCTCTCTCCCGGTCGGCACCAGATTAGCATGGGGGCTCCCCTTCCTGAGTCTCTTCTCCCAACACACACTCATGTTCTACCACGTGCCACAGCCAAGAGGAACAGTTACCTACTCCACTCGGAAAGATGCCACGGGGTTCTATGAAAGTTTCCAGCAAAACGTTACTCCTTGATAGTTCACCAACACGGGAGAGAGACCGTTTTTGCTTTGGTTTTAAAGACTGAGCTACTGTGCTAAGACATCTGCAAGTACCTGGCTAGCATGGCTCAGTGGTTGAGGGTCGACCTAGGAACCAGGAGGTCAGAATTAGGTTCCCAGTCAGGGTACATGCCCGGGTTGTGGGCTCAATCCCCAGTGTGGGGGCGTGCAAGAAGCAGCCAATCAATGATTCTCATCATTGATATTTCTATCTCTCTTCCCTTCTCCCTTCCTCTCTGAAATCAATAAAAATTTTAAAAAATTTCTACTTGCTAGATATTTTCAAATACACAGTCAACAAATCTGAAATAATCTTATTGTTTATCATCTGTCTTCCCTATAAGAAAATGACTTTGAGGGAATCAAGTTTATATATTGCTTATTCCACAATTACATACCCAGGTATTCAATAAATATCTATTTGTTGACACACTGAATGGCAAGCTAGAGCAATGAGGAGAATCTGGTCACATTCCTGCTATAGTCACCACTCAAATAAATGTTTCTAGAAATTATTATCCAACCTTTGGTTAAATAATCCAGGCCAATGTTAAATCTCCAGGAAGCTTTTAAGGGATAGATGGTGAACTCGTTTGCTTTTAGTTCAGATCAAGGCATTTGACACATTTTCTGGTTTTGTATTACAAAAAAAAATGATATGATAGTTCTATTTAAGTGAAAGTGTAGTTTCTGTATCTGAGAGAAGGTTTTTCAGAGAAAGGAGAGAGAGCACCAGATGAAGTTCCAAGTAAACCATTTCAACGACCTGTTTTTTCCTTCCTTGTGATGTGTACTAACAGTCACTGCCCCACTCATCAGCGTCCTCTTGCTAAAACCATCTAACATTGCATACTGATTCATGCCCTAGTCACTGAATCGCCTACAACGCACACATGAGCATAGAAAACGTGTCACATACAAAGCAGAACAAACGTTATTTAATCTGCAATTTAGGAGCATAATTGAAATCTCACTCCTTTCAAGCATGAAATATTTGAATGAATATTAAATCTTATTTCTAGAATGATGGACAGGCAAGAAATACATAACAGATACATTCTTTGAGTAAAAAAAGAAAAAGTAACTTCATGTATTTGATGAAACATATTTAAGGCAGCTGAAAGCACCAATATTTTTATTATTAATTATTTGACATTTATAAATACACCAATAGCTACGTGGTCTGCTACTGAATAGACATAGAATTATAATAAAAAGTATTGGCCATAAAACATAGCACTGCTGCTCATAATTTTTTTTATTGCAGAACTTTTTCTTTCTTTCTCTTATAGAGACATAAGTCAGTCTCTATGTGGTCTCCACTTCCAGTCCTCGGGTATCAGGGTTCTCTCCTGCGAGTTTCCCAGTGATATTTAGGAAGTTTTTCTGTGTTTTAGCTGTAATACCAGTTTGTTCCCAGGAGCATGTCCGTGCACATCCGCTTACTCTGCCGCCATGTTTAATCTCCGCTGCCCATAGTTTTTAGATCATTTGAGTTCCATCAATCCCTCTCTTGAATACCAAATGCAGAAACTTCAAAACCAGAGTCAGGAGCATCAGCGCTGAGCACATGCTAGCAGCACCCGCCTAACTGCACAGCATCTCAACAATGATCCTTCAGTGTTAAATATAGCGCTTTGCTACACTAAACATTCCCAGAAGAACAGTATTTATTTTGGTGTTTTTAATATAAAAGGTCTTCGTTTATTTAAAATCATATTTAAAATTAATTTCCACTCTGAAACAATATTCTTAGAAATGAATATTTGGCCAAATGCAATTTATATAAAACCAAAATTATATGACATTACTCAGATCCTCATATTAATATGTGCATTCAATCTGGAAGGAAATGGACTTCACATCCCTCCTGAGCCCACATGTCTTTTCATCAGAGCTGCCTCTTCCGTGGACGGATCTGAATGACAATCTAATGCCAAGTCATCAGTTTTCCTACTGTGCCCAGGTAAAAACTGCGTGAAGACTTCTTTTGGCAAAATATATTAACATAAATATAGCTGTGCAATACAAATAATTTTTTAGAATCATTAATAATCATCATTAAATAAAACCAAGTCTAACATTGCATTTTCAATGTGTTCACGTCTAAATAAATTTTCAAGAATTACCTGTCAAGATATTTATTTTTAGTCAAGGATCTTTCTTTTCTGTCTAGTCCCCCTCACTCTAACGTCAAGTTATCTCTTTAAACAGAATAAAACGATCACAAAGCTGACAAGCTACTATCTGTCTACCATGTTTCCTTTCCAGCGTGTATTAAATGCCTGTCCTTTGTCACTATAAAGTAGAAAATAATCCACATTCAGTCTGAATGAGATCTCACCTTCTGCTTTGTTGTTCTTCCTCCTCAGCCATTTCTCTACCGTCTCTGTACTAACACTTTCAGATACAAATTCATCTAATATCTGAGGGTGAAGAGAAAGATATGCCTTCACTTTTTCATCTGTCAAACCTGTAAAGGAATTGAAAAGAATAAAATTAACCCATATGACATCTTCATATACATAAAAGACATAAAAATACTAACTGATTTAAAATATGATAAGTACAGGAATATAAAGATACGTATGCACACAATGGAGTAATGCCCAGCATAAAAAGGGAAGATGTTCTGATACATGTACCCCATGAAGAAGCCTTAAAAACAAGTCAAATAGGCCAGTCCGAGGACAGACATTCACCCTGCCTTTCCATCCACACGACATGCCGAGGGGGCAGATGCACGGAGACGAGGCATTGAGGGGTCCGGGCTTGGGAAGGGGAGGATGGGGAAATGTTGCTTAATGGGTACAGTTTCTCCTTTGAGGGAAGGCATGTTCTGGAAGTAGAGTGATGACTGCACACCGTGAGTACAATCAACGCCCCTGAAGGGCACAGTGGAAATGGAAAAAAGGGCAGTTTTCTGTTATACATGTTACCACCATAGAAAACAGAAAAAGAAGTTAGAACCTCAGTGATTTAAAACTACAGACATTACATCATGAAACAGCTGTGTTCCGACGGTCCCTGGCAACGTTCCACTTGAACTGAGGCCGTGTCCCAGCTGCGCAGTCACGCCCTACAGAGCACTCATGTGCGGTGTGTGCACAGCCACCCTGGGTTTAACACCCCCGGTAAAGGACGCTCTGTAACAGCACCAAACGGAGAACGTGCCAGGGGCACGTGTCAGGTCCCGGATATGTTTCATGAGTACGTTCTTATCATTGATTGTTTACAACACAAATTCGACCCTTGCTTGGGGCACTGAATCTGTCTGTGCAGAGTCATCGTGAAATGTATTCACCGATATTCTCCGTCCGCCGTCTACTTCACTGAAATAATTTCCTCGTCTAATGACAGCTGCCCCTTAATACACCCAGGATTTTCAAAGCACTTCCACATGTTTCCATACTGAACACATAAAATCACGTTTTGCATTTGGTGCTCCTGTTGCTATGCCATTTTGTGAACTCCAAATCCCGAACAGGTTCCCCACAATGATTACGCAGTAACGGTAGTTGTTTCTACTACTGCACCCTCACTGTAAATTAGTCAATAGAACTGCCATCCTTAGGGATGGTTGGGTGAAAAAGACAATAGACAGATTCTACTTTGTAAAGAAAAACGTAGCCCTAGCCAGTTTGGATCAGTGGATAGAGCATTGTCCTGAGAACTGAAGGGTCCTGGGTTCGATCCCGGTCAAGGGCACAGGCCCGGGTTGCGGGCTCCATCCCCAGTTTGGGGTGTGCAGGAGGTAGCCGATCAATGATTCTCCCTCATCATTGATATTTCTCTCTCTCTCTATCCCTCTCCCTTCCTCTCTGAAATCAATTAAAATATATTTTAAAAAAGAAAATGTAAACCTGTCTGACCCCAGCGAACAGGCTGGGTGCTTCCCACCAGACGAGGCACAGGATTCCCAGGTGTGACTCTGCAGCGGACGGAAGTCACGACTCTGACGGCTCTACAACAAGACAGTGTAACTGAGGAGGCAGGTGACTTCTTTCAGTGAAATCAGTACTGAGGTGACTTAAACAACAGATTTATAGAGAGAGCTGGAGATAAAGGGAGAGATATGGAAATATAGATTTAGAGACAGAGATGGATATTGGTAATAGATTTTTTCAATGAGAACCTATGTTCACCCTGCAAGAGCCCCAATGCTGTAAAATTCTACTTAAGAAATTCTACAAGGGGTGACACATCCGACTCATTAAAGAGAGAGCTCCCCTGACGAGCAAGTTGCCGTCCCAGACACAAAAGAAACAGGGTGTTAAGGGAGATGACCTCTGACTTGACCTTCAGGAAGACAGACAATGCACAGTGCGTGATTTTGGAGCATCTCCCCCACAACACAGCGGGGAGCTGATGCTTGATTCCTTCTTTACACTTCCTCCCATCACTCTTGTGGCCCAACTTTCCAGTTCTCATCCTAACTGCCTGTGTGTCTGCCACTTCTGCTTTCTCTTCAATGAGCAATGATGGTGGCAGAGAGATCTAAACCAGGAGTCTTCCTATATGTGTGATCTCTAGTCCTCGGATGTTCTTCCACCACCACAAGCTCCCTCTTGACTCAAAACTCAATGATCCTCGTCCTCCCTATTTCTTCCCAAAGTGGTTTTAACTCCCACTTTCCTTTTCCTGTTACTCTCCCTTTTCTCAGAAACCCGGGCGGAAAATAAAGAGCCATATTGACTCATCCCTCCTTGTCATCTCATTTCATGTTAGGGATTATTATTCAAGTCTTATTTGCCAAATTACAAAATTACACATCTGACAAAATAGACAAAGAATGCTTCAAACTCAACAAGAAAAACGAACCAATTAAAAGTGAATCCAGTATCTACACAGATACTTCACCAAAGATGATAAATGAATGGCAAATAAGCACATGAAAAGATGCTCAACTGTCAATGAACGGAAGGTGAAATAAGAAGTGAGATTTCACGACAACCCTAGTAGAATGGCTATCGTCACAGGCACCGAGTACCAGTTGGTGGTGAGGCTGCAGCGTAACAAGGATCCTCACTCGCTGCTGATAAGAATGCAAAGCAGTGGTCACTTGGAAGCCTTCCTGGCAGTTTCTTCTAAAGCCAAGTACAGTCTGACCACGTGATCCAGGGGGCTCACTCCCAGGGGTCACCTAACTGACACGAAGACTTATGCCCGAATAGCAGCTCTACTCATGAGCCTTCACCCAAACAGCAAGTACAAGGTGCCCTGCAACAGCAGGCACACACGCTGTGGTCTGTCCATGGCGTTAGATGTGATTTAGCATTAAAAGCAAGCAGCTACCCAGCCTTGAAGAGATGAGTCACTCCAAAATGCACAGTGCTGAGGGCAGTCTGAAAAGGCTGCGTAGTATCAAATCCCAACCATACACCATCCCGGGGAAAGCAAAACGAGAGCGAGAGCACGAGAAAGTGAGAGAGAGAGAGAGAGAGAGAGAGAGAGAGAGAGAGAGAACCACTGGTTGCCAGGTACTGCACAGGGAGGGAGGAAGACCGAATGAGTGGAGCACGGGGCCGGGGTGGGGGGGTAGGTGCGGCTGGTCACAGGGCAGTCTTCTGGCCGTAAGATAAGTAAGTTCTGAAGCCCTAATTCAGGTACAGCAGGGTGACTGGAATGAACACTGCTGCATTACATACTTGACAGTTGGTAACAGAGCAGATCTTAAAAGTTATCACCCGCCAAAGAGGTACTTATGGGAGGGGATGGGGTGTTAACTAACCTTATTGGGGTAATCATTTCTCAATACACATGCGTATGAATCATCAAGTTGTACACCGTAAGCTTACCTGTGAGTCAATCATTTCAATGAAACTGAAGAACTGTTTTTGTCTTCTAATTATCCTTGCCTTCTACCTACCCGTCCATTCACCTAAATACACTGTCCCATCCTAGTACATTCCTCCTGAACTAGGTGTGTCTATGACCTAAAAAGCAGTCCCTTCATGAGCCCCGGCTGAGTGCCCTGCCAGGGTTCTGACCTACATCATTGACTCCCACTGCACACGCCTCCAACATGCCTAGTCTGCATGGATCAGAAGGCGACCCCACGGCCCTTCCGCACCAGCGCGGAGATGGGCTTCCCCATGGCTAGGCAGCCACGCCAGTTTCTGGACTGAGAAAGCCAGATGAACACTTAAGCCCCTCAGAGTGACAGGAGAACGGCGACAGCAATGGTTGGGAGTAGAGCTGCAGGAGTAAGCTCAAGTACACCAGAGCCCATCTTCCCAGGACTCAGAAAAGTGCATCTCCAACAGGGAGGCTGATAGTCAGGCACAAGTAGTGCAGCATAAACAACTTCATACTCACCCTGACCGGTTTGGCTCAGTGGATAGAGCGTCGGCCTGCGGACTGAAGGGTCCCAGGTTCGATTCCGGTCAAGGGCATGTACCTTGGTTGAGGGCACATCCTCAGTAGGGGGTGTGCAGGAGGCAGCTGATCAATGTTTCTCTCTCTTCGATGTGTCTAACTCTCTATCCCTCTCCCTTCCTCTCTGTAAAAAATCAGTAAGGCCCCCGAAGTCGGGGGTGAGGAGATCAGCAGGTCTGTCAGGGACCGAAGAGCTGCCCTGGAGGCAGCAGTCAGTGACCCAGGAGATGGGGAAGGAGGAAAGGAGCGAGCAGAGGCCTTGAAGACAGCGGGGTGGACACGGCTCTTTGGATGATGGTGCCCTGGTCGGAGGAATTGATGTGGATTAAAGGCACAAGGACTGAGTGATCACCGACTTTGAAAAATGCAGATAGAATCAGTGTTATTAACACAAACCAGCTGGTAACCATAACCAAAGACTAACGTCAAACTCTGCCACCTGAAGGTGAATGTGATGTCTCAGATGTTGGACAACAGCACGACAGGCAGACAAGCCTGACGCTGCTTCGCTCTGCACCTCAGCCCTGGCACATCCAGTGAACCTGTGGGCAAACCGCAACTACCGAAGAGCAAGCACAACCTACGCAGGTAAAGTAGCTCTACAGAGAAAATTTAAATCTACCACTCTACGCTGAGATTTTCAGGAAGCGTTTGATAAAACGTTAAAAAAAACTAATAAATAGTACCACCGAAATAAACCTTTCGTAGCATGCAATATTTTAAGAAAGCTTTAAAATAGAAAGGAAAGAATATAGGTTTCATGTGATACAATTTAATCTAGTGAAATAAAAAGAAGAGAAAATGGAGAAAAGAGAGGCACAAAAAAAGTGGAATAATATACAGGCAGATTTTGAATTAATAACCTCAGTGGTTTAAAACTTGGATTTAGATAAGATAAGCAGAATTAACAACTGTAATTTTTAATGGTGATTTAATACCCTGGTGAAATACTTTAAGTATTTCCATCAGTTTTTTCATTCATCTAAGTGTAAAGGAATTACACCCTAAAGGTGAATGTATGCAAATCCCATATGTTGGTGATTTCTAGGCACCATTTCTTTTTATTGCTTGTCCAATGAGATTTTTAAAAACCATAATATTAATAAAGAAATTTGAAACAAAGAAGATAAAAAAGTTTACTCAAAAAAAATGTATAAGTCATACATTTTCTTTCTTTGCTACAAAGCATACCTTAAGATTTTATTATAAGTTGACCAAGAAATAGCATTTCGTGGACTTCCTCTATAAAAGTGTATCACTATTTATACTTCTCCAGTCAATGCAGTAATTCATTTAAAAATATTGAGTTCTTACAGTGTCAGGCATTATATAACGTCTTAAATCAGGGAACTCAAGAAATAGTAAGAAGATGAGTAGTCAGACACATACCAAGCTGAAAGGTTAATAAGATGCATAAATGAACATAAAGTGTATCGGACACGATCAACTCTAAACACTGAGATTCTTGATTCACTCAATAAATGTTTGTTGAGAGCTTCTATGAACCAGACATATCTCTGTGGTTGATATCTAGGAAACATATCCTTAACCTTGTGGAATTCTGAAATTATCTTTAATGCCGGTTAAGGCTAGCCAACAGAAACTAGTGACAAATTAATGAGGCAGTAGGCAATGTCGAAGGTGACCCAGTGTTTCCAGCTCAGGTGACTGACGGGAATATGAAAGGCAGAGGACAGTGACAGGTTCATGGAAAAGAAGCTGGTTTGAGTTTCGGACCTGCTCAACTGCAGGTGACTGTTGGGCCACCTATATGGTGACATCAAGGAGCCAGCAGGAAATACTAATCTGCAGCTCAGAAGTCACCCATATTGATTATCGATTTACAAACACATTAGATTGCCCAGGAATACTGCAGTGCATCCCATATGGCAAAAGAAAATGTTAATTCCCATCTTCACCCTATATGACTTTTTTAAATTATGGAAGAAAATTATACTAAGTACAGTCTCATTAGAAAGATTAAGTCATTCTAGAAAAATAAAAATCATGCATGTATATTTTTCAATTAGATCATATAATAAAACCTTTGACCAATCACCTTTATTCAAATCATCAAGACGCAGAATTACAGATAAAATGAAATCTAATGACAGTCTGTAAGTTGGTCTCTGATCATAAATTAAAAGAACGCATTTTGAGAGAAAAGAGACACTGAAGATACATCGCAGGCTGCTGCCCACAGTGGTCCTTGGCGTCTTAGCACAGAGAGAGGAGGCTCCATCCCACAGAGCGAGAGACCGCAGCAACCGCTCCTTCATGATGTCGAAGGAAAGAAGGAAGAGAAACTCTGTAAGAAATGAAAGCTCTTATGTCTGCCATACATACATCAAAGAGTTCATCCAAGACGACATTTTGACAAGATTATTTCTTTATCTTTTGTCTCCACATCTTTCTTTTCCTGGGCAAGACTTGGCCCCATTAACAAACCCTGACCCAGGCTGTCCCTGCTCCCAAGGCTCACACCTTCCCACACTCCCTGCTGGTGAGGACGGAGCCGGCAGCCCAGGAGCCCAGACGTGTGACGTCCGCAATGGAGTGGAAAGTCAGAGCACAGACGATGGGCACCTGGGGTAAGGTCACCCCTCTGCCTCCTTCTACTTCTGTATAACAAGGTCGGAATTCTCCTCCAACGTCATGTTCACAGCTGATAAACGAAACTAGGCCAATAATTAACCAATAGGAACACATTAAAGGTTAATCATATTACCTTCAATTCCATACTTAAACCCCAAAATATAAAGTTTTATGAAGCATTAAAATTAGTTTTTCTGGATCATGTGGGAAGTCCTTTCCATTAATTGTTAGTGCCACTGTGTTGTTTCGAAATTCCAACATTAGAATTGGAAACAATTTACGTATTATAATGAAATTTAATTACTCAGAAAGACTGGCAATAAGAACACCTATTTCCTAATGTAACTGCATTAAAAGAAAAAATACACAACGCCGACAGGACCCTCTGAGCCCGAAGTCAGGAAAGGCAGCCGTCTCTCGAAGCCCAGCCGGGGCGAAGCCTGGCTCAGCATGACCCCATCTATCCTCGTTCCTTATTTTCATACTAAAAATTATAACATTTAAAATAGTTCAAGAGAGAGAAACCAAATGTCCATTCACAGGGTGGATTTCTTTAGAACATCCTTCGTTATTAACCCTACAAGCCTGGGGAAAGTAATGAATTTGACCTTCTTAAGCCAACATGAAAGGTCTCAATTTTTCACCTATCTATAATAATAAAAGGGTAATATGCTAATTAGTCTGGACGTCCTTCTGGGCGACCTTCTGGACGAAGCCAGGGCTGCAAGGGAAGCCTGGGTCCCGGGTGCCTGTGGGCAGCCAGAGGGAAGCCGGTGCCAGCAGCCAGGGGAAGGAAGGCCAACTCTTGCACGAATTTCGTGCATCGAGCCTCTAATTTTATATGAAAATAGTAGCATTAGCTGTTCTTCAAGATAACTTTCAGATAAATATTGAAGATATTTAATTGAACACCGCAGGTAAAACAAATGATGCTCTCGATCCACTGCCCTGAAAGCGCTGCGGCTCACCCAGCGCATTATTTCATGATGGAAAGCACTGGGCAGGGGCTGCGTCCCTCCCGCGACAGAGCACTGGCCCAGGGGAAGCCGTGTGCCAGGCACACAGCGCTGGTCACCGGCAGGGCAGACTCCAGTCGGATCCCAGACCCGCCTCGGCGCTTTCCGAGTCAGCGCTGCTCTCTATCCGTGTCCTGCGGCCGCACGACAATCTCCACAACAGGGGCTTCACCCACAGAAACGCACCGTCCCGGCCCTGCAGGCCGAGGCCTGGCCCAGGAGGGGCTGCACCCTGCCTCCCGGCCTCGGGGGAGAACCTGTCTCGGTGGGTGGCACCACTGGCCCAGGTCCCACTGCCTCCTCCCCTCGGGGTGTGCCATCTCTCCCTCTGCCATGGGACTTAGTGCCCAGCCAAGTCATCCAGAATGAACTCATTTCAAGATCCTTAGCTTCATCACATCTGCAAAGACTTCCTCCAAATAAGGTCATAGCCACAGACTCTGTAGTTAGGTCGAGGGTCGATAGCTTGGGGGGGTGGGGGGAAGCATGGCTCTGTCCTCCAGTTCGCAGGCCCTGGTTGGTATCCCCGGAAATAGTGAAAAATGTGATTGATTAGGGAAAAGGGGAGGATTTGGAGTCAGGCAGACCCGGACCCAAACAGTGTCTCTAACAGGTGGTAACTGTGTGCGTTTGGATAAAGTGCTCAAGTCCCTGGGCCTCGCGTTCCTTTGTTTGATCAAAGTCCATAACCCCGGTCGCATGGACTTTTATGGTCAGGACAATAATAAAAGGCAGCACCAGCACCGGGCACCACCCCGGCTCCTGGGCCTCCTGCTCCCTCAGACGATGCCTCAGTCCGATGACACCCGGGCCTCCCTCCCTCCCGAGCACACACCTGCTGGCACAGCGCCACCCCGGCTCCTGGGCCTCCTGCTCCCTCAGACGATGCCTCAGTCCGATGACACCCGGGCCTCCCTCCCTCCCGAGCGCACACCTGCTGGCACAGCGTGAACAACCCGGGCTGCCCAGCTCTGCGTGCACCCACAGCTGAGTTATGGGGTAACCCGGCTGCCCAGCTCTGCATGCACCCACAGGCTGAGTTACGGGGTAACCTGGCTGCCCAGCTCTGCGTGCACTCAGAGGCTGAGTTACGGGGTAACCCGGCTGCCCAGCTCTGCGTGCACTCAGAGGCTGAGTTACGGGGTAACCCGGGCTGCCCAGCTCTGCGTGCACCCACAGGCTGAGTTACAGGGTAACCCGGCTGCCCAGCTCTGCGTGCACCCACAGCTGAGTTACGGGGTAACCCGGCTGCCTAGCTCTGCGTGCACCCACAGGCTGCGTTACGGCGCGCGGTAGAAGAGGCTCTTTAGCTGCACACGGAACCCCACGCGAGCCCGACCTGAAGCACCCAGCCCACACCCTGGTAAAGATGGGCTCGCCCTGCGTCTCCTACCTGACAAATGCTTCGTGAGAAGGAGCACATGGCGGCCAGCGAGCAAAGCTGCCGTCTCTCCCTCAGCACAGCCCGTCTCCCGCCGTCACTGCGCCCCAAGGAGACAGAGCGCATCGGGCTCCCTCGCTGGGACCCCACGCTGACAGACGCCGCTCCACGGGCCGCACTCCCTCACTCGCTCCTGGGTGATGTTTACGCGCTGATGTTGACAAGTCTTTGGAGTGGCTATTGGTCTTGAGATATTTTTGGCTCACACGTCCTGAAAACATTAACTAGAGCAGAGAAGTGCCGTCCAGAGGACGGTCTTCCAGGCAATTTGGCTCAAGAAATTAATGGAAAAGTCACTGACTTGGGACTGCATTTTACATGCGGAAAAACACTAAAAAGTAATCGCAGATGGTGTGAAAGGATGTGACCGTGGATGATCCCATGTGACTGTGTCCTGGCAGCAGCCCTGGCAAACTAACACCCCTCCTTGCTGACCACCTTACACCTCTTCCTAAAATACGTTCAAAGACAGACTGATCTTTTAAACCACTGCTTTGTGTGAAGAACAAACATGCAAAAACAGACTATTAATCTGCTCTGATATGTATAACATGCAAATGTATGCCTACAGTCTTCCTAATGTTCACATTTAATTGCTTCCACCAGGAGAAACAATCAAGATAAGTGAGTCCTTTAGTAAGAATTAATGCAACGCATATAATAATGTGTTTTACCATCTGCTTTCACAAATGCATGCGGGAAATTATGGCAATTCAGGTTATTTTAGTATATTAGTATCAAGGAAAGAACATATTTTGTTTATCATGTTTTCAGAATCAAAACCAATTTTCTCAAGTACTACTTAATTTTAAAATAGGAACAACTTAATTTTCTTTAATAAAGTAATAAACTAGCCTCTCGACTAAAAAACATCTTCAAAGTATTTGGTGAAAGATGCATGCTAGGTGGCATATTTAGTAAATCCATTTTCAAACAGCAAGTCTCTCTCCACCACCCGCGTGATTTTTAAAGGCAGGAACGACATTGCGTTCCTCATCGCCTCCCCAGAGCCCGCAACGATGGCCAAGTCTTGTTAGGAGCAGGATTCACGTTCTATCCGGCCGACACACACGCACCGAATTAGCTGAGAGGGGGCCACTCCCCCAGGGAACAGTCAGGCTCCTGTGAACTTCTGGTCACATTTCCATCCACCGATCACTACGTAAGGTGTTTTATGTGTGTTTCTCTCCAAAGACACCTTTTTCAGTCTACACTGTGGGTTCGTGAGCACGGCACCTAACTCAGGCCTGCACGACGCTTCTCACACACTTTCTCCACGAGGCTCATCGCAGCCCCTGGTGCCTATCAGGACCCCAGACAGAGAACAGCACTAGGCCTGGAACACTTTACACAGCAAGGCCCCCAATACGATGCACAGAACCAGCTGGTGTGGCTCAGTGAGTGAGCGTCGACCTAGGAACCAGGAGGTCACAGTTCAATGCCCAGCCAGGGCACAGGCCTGGGCTGCAGGCTCCATCCCCAGTGTGGGGCGTTCTCTCTCATCCTTGATGTTTCCATCTCTCTCCCTCTCCCTTCCTCTCTGAAATTAGTAAAAATATTTTTTTAAATGCACAGAAATGAGAAAAAACATGGTACTAGATCCACGGCAAAAAGGATTCTTGTTCCCAGCATGAGTCGGGACCAAAAGGCAGTCTGCCGCGCAGTGTGGCCTCACCGGGAACGTGCCCGGGGATGACTCCCGTCTCCCACGGCTCTGCCCACACACGTGCTTCAGTGACGGCGAGAGCCCCCAGAGCCCCGCTTCCAGGCTACACATACATCTCAGTGAGCAGACGGGTCTGCGAGGACAGGACCCCCTCGCAATGGGGACAGACTGTGTTCACACACAGGCACTGGAGGAACGCTCTGGGATGGAGACGGAGTGAATGAGACCATCATCATAGGCAGGTGCTCCCGTGACCTCCAGCAACATCCTCCTGGTCCACTGAGACGCGGCCACGTGACATGGAGCCACTGGCGAACCTGTGCTCACCGTGGCCGGGCGGACCTGGGAACTAGGCCCTGCCCGCCTCGCGAGCACAGGCGTCTCGCTCTGTTTATCCCACCTCTCTTGGCTGCTAAGTGTGAAGCTTCTGAAACAACACATGTCACCCAATTCTGCTGGGAAACATACGGACTTCATTTAGTCCTCCCACCGGCCGGGACAAGATTTACCCACCACTCAGGCACCAGCATGGGGCAGTGACACATGCCTGTGACAATGCCCTCTCCGAGGGGGCGGGGCCGGCCGCGGGCTGCCCGCAGCGGTCACCTGGTGTTCTTGGAAAGACAGCTCTCCTAGGTGACCTGAGCCACCTGGAAGCACGTGACACCCTGGGGAAGTGACACACCTCCCTCACGCGCAAACTGGTTCTGCTCTTTAAAAAAGTTTCTATTCGGACCTAGTGCCAGTTTGGCTCAGTGGACAGAGCGTCAGCCTACGGACCAAAGGGTCCTGGGTCCGATTCTGGTCAACAGCATGTACCTCGTTGCAGGCTCCCCCCCAGTCAGGCCCTAGTCAGGGCTCATGCAGGAGGTAACCAACCAATGTTTCTCTCACATCAATGTTTCTCTCTGTCTTTCCCTCTCTCTCCACTCTCCCTAATAATCAACGGAAAGATATCCTTGGGTGAGGATTCACAACAATAAGCTTCCATTCACTGGTGTTCAGTCCCAGTTGGGCGGCCTGTGATGTTTCTCACAAGCCACAGGCATTCTCCACTGTTTCAAGTTGTGTGGCAAAAACATACAAAAGTTTCCAAGCAATTGCTCGCTGGTTCTACCGTTTCCCGTGCAGACACCTCCCCCGCCTCAGCCTGCTGCCTCGCTGTCATCCAGCTCTCCCAACTCATGGCAGCTGCCAACTCTTTCTGAACAATCAGTGAGCCCGATCCTCCAGCCACTCAGAAATAAACCCACGGGGGGGGGGGGGGGGGGCATGGCCGCGTCATTCTGCACACAACTAGCTCAACTCACTGCACAGAAGCAGTAACGCACTGAATGTCGTTTCTCTTTCTAGCAGAGAAATGGTTAAATAAAAACAAAGCACATCTTTTCTTGAAAGTTTCATGAATGTCACACATTACCTTTAAAACTCCAACTCGCTAACTCAGTACTTAATCCCTTAATGATAGAAAGTTAGCAGCTAAACAGAAGGGGCACTGTTTTTCTGGGCACAATGGCATCACCTAGTTAGAGCCTAAGACTGCCTGTCAAAGACAGCCTCTCCGAGCTCCACCACATGCTGACTTCCCCAGCAAGCTAGCCAACCTTCTGGGCTTCAATTTCCATCGGTAAAATGGAAGTAATAATAGTACCTGTACTTCATAGGTTTGTTTTGAGGATTAAATAATAATAATAGATAAAAATTGCTTAAAGTAGTGCTCAGTACATGTTATTTATGGCTAACACATAAATATGATATTCGTTTATGTAACAGCCAACAAAAGAGGACTAAGTTGTTAGAAAAGCGGCCTCGGTAGAATATCACAGCCTAGAAATGGAACGTGAGGAATTCAGAGGCATTGCTAAACTCCCAAACACTTCTTTTCAGCTTCCTCGGTGACAAAAAAATTAGATATTCAACAGCCATGCTCAGATATTTCTTTTTTTTTCTTTTTTTAAAATATATTTTATTGATTTTTTTTACAGAGAGGAAGGGAGAGGGAAAGAGAGCCAGAAACATCAAAGAGAGAGAAACATCGATCAGCTGCCTCCTGCACACCCCCTTACTGGGGATGTGCCTGTAACCAAGGTACATGCCCTTGACCGAAATCGAACCGGGGACCCTTGAGTCCGCAGGCCGACGCTCTATCCACTGAGCCAAACTGGTCAGGGCCATACTCAGCTTTTTCAATGTCCACGTATGCATTTCACCATTCTTCATGGCTTTAATTGGCTATATGAGCTTATTTTTGTAATCAACAGTTCTCACTGCTCACTTTATTTAACGAGTGTTTGTTCTGAAATGTAGTTTACATGATGATGCAAAACTTGAGTTTCACTAACCTGAGCTGGTCTTAAGAACAGTGACTGATAATTCTGATATATGATGCGCTTTGCGACAGGCACCTCGGGCTCCCCTTTTTAGCACGGCAAGCACAGAGCAACAGGCTGAAGTTATCTTTAGCCTTTAGGACGGGGTGGGGACCTTTTTCCTGCCAAGGGCCATTGGATATTTACAACATCATTCTCAGGCCATACACAATCATCAACTTACACAGGAGCCTGCTCTATCTGGTCAAACGTTTAATTCACTCCCCCTAATGCCTTGGCAGGTCCAGACCAATGATTTCTAGGGCCTTTTACGGCCCGAGGGCTGGATGTTCCCCACCCACTTTAGGGTTTCATAATGAACCATGACGACAGCGAAGCACACACCGTACCAGACGCGACTCTGCTCAGACTGTCAGTACGACAACAGTTTGGCTCTAGAGCATGTTATGTTCTGTCTAGGTTCTTCTTAATCAGCAGAGAGTAAGGTGGGCAAATGTGAGGATTACCACAGTCTCGGCGGGTCCAATCTCATGAACCTCGTCCCTCTCCACATGTCTGTGTAAATTCCAAAAGTATGTCAAGACACAGAGCCTCTCAGATGTGAAGTGTCACCGAACTGACCCGGTCCCTACTCCGTTTTCCCCTCCTGGAGGTTTATGAGAATCAGAGCGCGCAGACACTGGTCACAGACGGAGCAAGCCCGGGAGAGTTTATGAAACCCACTCAACGAGCCCCTTTCATCAAACTTGCCACTTATTTTTCCACACACACACACAAAATAAATCCACAAATGTGAAGACTTGTACTAATAAGTGGTAACAAACATATCACAGAATATCATTCCTGATGAATTAAACACATTTGTGCCAACAAACATTTATTTCCGCCAAACAATTCAGAAATAATACTGAACCATTTAAACAGACAGGAATCTGGCCTACAGTCAAGAAAAGCAATCATGTATTTTTAAAAAAACACTTCAATAGAGCTGCTTTTCAGACAAAGAGCCTTTCCCGCTCGCTCGGCACAGAATGTGGGAAGGGCGCCAGGCGCTCCTTATCAGCCGGCTGACATCAGAGCGGGGCTGCGTGCGTCAGCGCCCAGGAGGGACCCCTGGCCTGGCCACGGACCATGTGTTCCTTATCTTATCAGTTACAGTGTCTGGCACTTGAACCGGTGTGTGAACCTGAGCGGAAGGAAGGTGTGTGCTTGTGAGGGTGTAGGTTAAAGCTGTGCGCTAAGCAGACTCTGCCAGTTGTTCACAAAACCAACAGGCCGCACAGTAATGGTGAGGGAAGTTTCTGGCCTCGAACCCAAGCTTAAAAGAGACTTTACAACGAAGCGCTCCAGCCCTGTGACCACAACTTCTCCTACCCAGGCAAACCTGTGTCAAACTGGGACCTTCGGGAGCTGAT
>NW_005871396.1:229653-231008 GCF_000147115.1 Myotis lucifugus | reverse complement strand
GTAAAAGAAAAAAACCCAATTATTAGCAAAAGAACAAGCAGCTCTTACATCAGCTCCAGCTCCAGGGAAGCAGTTCTGGGGGCTGCGAATAAGATGAAAAGGGCCTCCCAATGCCTGCAGCGTCTGCAGCTCTAAAGATCAGGCTGGAAGGCGGGAGGGGCCTGGAGGGCCCGGTGGGATCAGTCCCTCACTCAAACCAGACTGAGAGTTTCCTGAAGAGAAAAGTGGCCTGATGAGAACTACCCAGAAATTAACGTTTTTAAAATGATTTTAAAATCACTTTAAAAGAAACTTTAAGTATTTAGACAATGTCACACTTGCTAAGTAAAAATTAATTTTCCGACATCATAAACTCATATTTTTAATATCCAAAACAAAAATTATTTACCACTGGCAACTCGAAGTGTGCATGTTAAGCAGCCTCCACTAAAACAACAGTGCGTTTTACCATGATTTGCAGTTACCTCACAACACTTGTACAGCTAACCAAACAGACTTACGAAATCACATTGAAACCCGCCACCTACTATTCCTTCACGCTTCCCCGTTAAATGAGAATTCAGACAATTGTGACCCCAGATGCTCTTCTAGATGGTGGTCACGCTCTATGAACCATGAGTAAGCAGAAACCTGCTTTCTCCCAGAACATGTCCCTCCCGGCCCACAACCTCCCCTGTGGACTGAAACATGCCCCCCAGCAGTCTATGTTGCAGCTCTGCCCCGCAGTGGGGTGCCCTGGGACACGGGGCCTTTGCAGGGAACAGGCAAAGGGAGCGGGCCTCCTGGTGGGAGGGATGCCAGTTATCAGAAGAGATACCATGTCCCTCCACCAGGTGAGAGCCCAGCAAGGAGAGCCCCCTGCAGGCCAGGGAAGAATTCCTACCAGGACTGACTCACCCTGCACCGGGACCTTGGACCTGTCCGCCCTCAGAAGTTGAGAAATAAATGTCTGCTGGCTAAGCCCACAGCCTACAGTATTTTATTCTAGAGCAGCGGTTCTCAACCTGTGGGTCGCGACCCCTTTGGCGATCGAACGACCCTTTCACAGGGGTCGCCTAAGACCATCCTGCATATCAGATATTTACATGACGATTCATAACAGTAGCAACATTACAGTGATGAAGTAGCAACGAACATAATGTTATGGTTGGGTCACAACATGAGGAACTGTATTTAAAGGGCCAGAAGGTTGAGAACCGCTGTTCTGGAGCAAGCCAAGCGGGCTAAGACACTTTTCCGGTCCTCACGCCTCACTCCATTCCAGAGTCTGACCTCTGCCCTCAACTGTACACTTTGGCTCCTGTTCACCTGGTTTCTTGCCTAAAACTTTGCCTCCCTATTGATTCTGAAAACCT
>NW_005871396.1:224290-229553 GCF_000147115.1 Myotis lucifugus | reverse complement strand
TGTGTTGCCACCAGGCTGCTCTCGGTTACGACAGAATCCTTTAGACAGTCCTCTGCGGCCGTGAGCATTAGAATAGGGTGAGTGGCGAACCAGAGGGGCGGCGGGCGTCGACGAGCACTGCCGAGCCCGGACCGGGCCGTGTCCAGGAGCATGCAGGTGATGCGGGTGACCAGGCCGGGGTCGGTGGGCCCCTGAACCCAACGCCCCGGGCCGGCGGGGAGCCACGCGGTGGCCACGTGTCCGAGGGGCCGGCCGCCATGGCCGGGTCAGCTACACAGCGCCCTGTGGGTGAACTTCTGCACCGGCTGCCGCACTTCAGCCTGCGCTGGGAGCCCACCAGCAGCCAGTTCGGCCCGAGGACCTGACTGCCAGCAGGCGCTGCTGCTGCTCGGGCGCCGCGCTGGCCTGCTCGCCCTGAACTCCTCTTCCTGCTCCTCTACTCCTGGCTGCGCTGCCGGCGGCGCGGGAACGAAGAGCACCTGGACACCGACTGCTGCTGCACCGCCTGGTGCGTGGTCATCGCCACGCTGGTGTGCAGCGCCCGCATCGCCGTGGGTTTCTGTGGCGACGGGGAGACCAGCGACGGTGTCCATTGGGCACCTACTCGCTCCGCCACGCCAACCGCACGGTGGCGGTGGCGGGGGTGCAGGGCCGCATGTGGGACACTGCGGCTGCCCTGACCTCACGGCAGAGCCGCGATGCCGTGATGGAGCGTGGGCCCGAGCAGCAGGCAGAGCCCGGACCAGGCCGGCATCCAGGACCGCGGGGCCGGGCTGCTCGTAGCGAAGGCGACGGAGCCCCCCCCCGCAGCGGCTGAGGGGCCTCCTCCCAGCCCTCGCGGGCAGCCCAGGCGCAGCGAGCCCCCGTGGGGATCCCCCACGACATCCAGACCCAGAGCACCCCAGGAAAGCGGAGGGAAGCCTCCAGAGCCAACACAGAATGACTCCCCCGCCGGGGACGGCGAGGACTTCCTCCGTGTTCAGTGGAAGGGTGAGATCTCGGACCTGCAGACGCGCGCCCCCGCCCTTCCCTGCGTTCTCGGTGCGGGGGGGCAGGGACTGCGCCCTCCATCTTGCCCTGGGTCCTCCACTTTTGGGCAGGGCCATGTGCTCAGCGGGGGCTTCTTCCCGGAGGAGGCCTCTGCTAGCCACACCCAGGATTTGTCTGGACTAACCGGTGATGGTCGGGGGAGGTGCACGCCATCACTATGACCGCATCCTGTGAGGTGAGACGCCGACTCACGCCTGGCCAGTCGGCGGGGCCCACGGTCCTCTCTCTCTTTGCCACTTGCTGCTGCGTCAGTAAGGAAGGTGGGAGAGCCACGCCCGGGCTTGAAATAAAAGACTCTTTGCTTTTGCATCGGACTGGCTGGCTCCCTGGTGGCTTCTTGGAATCTACAAATCAGGGCATAACAAGGTGCCCTCAGAAAGGGAGCCTTTGCAGGGAACAGGCAACGGGAGCGGGCCTCCTGGTGGGAGGGATGCCAGTTATCAGAAGAGATACCATGTCCCTCCACCAGGCGAGAACCCAGCAAGGAGAGCCCCCTGCAGGCCAGGGAAGGATTCCTACCAGGACTGACTCACCCTGCAAAAGGGATCTTGGACCTGTCCGCCCTCAGAAGTTGAGAAATAATATGTCTGCTGGCTTAAGCCCCACAGCCTACAGTATTTTTATTCTAGAGCAGCGGCTCTCAACCTGTGGGTCGCGACCCCCTTTGGCGGTCGGAACGACCCTTTCACAGGGGTTGCCTAAGACCATCCTGCCTATCAGATATTTACATTAGGATTCATAACAGTAGCAACATTACAGTTATGAAGTAGCCACGAAAATAATGTTATGGTTGGGTCACAACATGAGGAACTGTATTTAAAGGGCCAGAAGGTTGAGAACCGCTGTTCTAGAGCAAGCCAAGCGGGCTAAGACACTTTTCCAGTCCTCACGCCTCACTCCATTCCAGGGTCTGACCTCTGCCCTCAACTGTACACTTTGGCTCCTGTTCACCTGGTTTCTTGCCTAAAGCTTTGCCTCCCTATTGATTCTGAAAACCTTGCCAATTGCTGCAGTAAGGCCTTAGCTGCCACCACGGAACCCGTGCGTATCCCCAGCAGTACGTAAACACAACAGTACGTAAACACAAGCGTCCGACTCCCCTCCCTGACATTTCTAACTGTTTAGAGAAAATGCAGCCACGCCCCTTCTCTCTCCCCCGAGACTCCCATCCCGCTCCCACAGCCTCGAGCCAAGACCGTCCCACTCACAAAGCATCCACACTCATCACCTCCCGGACACGTGACCGGACCTCCCCCGCCCCCTCCCCCCAGAGGGCCCTTCCTTTTTCCTCCTCCATGTTTCTCTGAACTTTCCCTTGTTTTCTATCTTCTCTGCCTCGGGGGAGGGGATTCCTTCTGGGCCTTCAAAGTGCTCGCTCACTGAACCCCTCTCCAGCTCATCAGCTCTTCAGCTTCAAGCTCTCCCATCTCCTCACAGATTTCTGATGCGCTCAGGCTCCCAACAACCCTGAACAACAACAGTCTCCGCAAGCCGGTGGACTCAGCAGACACCCTGCTTCTCCCCTCCACCCTCGGAGCTGAAGGAGCAGCCCGTGTGCACGCCAAGGTCCTCCACTCCGATTCACGCCGCCATCATCCCGCGGTGAGGTCAGCCGCCAGCACTGCAAAGAGAAGCCGCTCCCCTGGACAGACAAACATCATTATCTCGCTTTTAGGATGACCTCAAGCTTCATCTTCGCTGGTCTCAGCAGTAGCAGATATTGCTAACCAGTCCCTGGCTTGAGAATTTTTCCCACAACACAGCAAAGGGGGCCAGTTTACCCAACAGTCCGTTTGCCTAAAGCAAATATGTTTTTAAACAGAGCAATCACTTTATAAAATCTACAATGAGAAACAGCCAACCAGAACGTACAGAAATCTCCAAAAGCTGTTAGAACCAACCCCTCCAGCTTCAACGCTGTGCACTTTTTAACACAACAAAACCCTCCCAGCAAGGGCGGGTCCAGTCCAAGGCTTTTCATGTGTGAGTGACAGATACTTTAGTGACCAGAGGTTCTCAACCTGTGGGCCGTGACCCCTTAAAATACATCCTGCATATCAGATATTTACATGACGATTCATAACAGTAGCAAAATTACAGTTATGAAGTAGCAACGAAAATAATTTTATGGCTGGGGGTCACCACAGCATGAGGAACTGTATTAAAGGGTCATGGCATTAGGAAGGTTGAGAACCACTCTGATTAGAAAAGAGGATCAGAGTGATTATTTCCATCCGATATGACTAGAACCATGAGAGATAAGCACAGGATAGGAGTGGGCCCCAGGGGAGGGTACCTCGCAGACAGGAAAAGGTCATTAGAAAGACTCTCCTAGAGCACATGCCCTTGAACAGAATCAAACCTGGGACCCTTCAGTCCGCAGGCTGACGCTCTATCCACTGAGCCAAGCCGGCCAGGGCTCTTTAGAAGGAAGATAAAACCACCTCAAAAAGAACGATGTGTATAACGGATTAATTTCCAGAGCACTCACAGATGCTGTTTATGTTGCAAGTCTTGCTTCCTGAATTGTTTTCAATTTTCAATTAAGGGGTTATTTTAAAGCCAACAGATGAACCTGGTGAAAGGGAGAAAGAGAGTGAGGAGGGAGTGTGGGAAAGAGGCTTTGTAATGACTTCCACATGAGGACAGCCTGGGACCCCTTTCTCCAACCTCATCTCCTTCCATCCCTTCTTTCACTTTGTGGTTGGAACACATCATCATTCCCCAACTTGTACACTATTTCCAGCCTCTGGGGTCTCACTTGGACTGCTCTGTGTCCATGTAGAGTTCTTTTTCCCTCCTTTTGGTGCGGATTCAAAACCCTCTGCCTTTCTCCTTTCCTTCTTCTAGGGAAAAAGAAGAGGAGAGCAGCCCGGACTGGTTTGGCTGAGGGGATAGACGCAGTGACGGCGAACCTTTTGAGCTCGGCGTGTCAGCATTTTGAAAATCCCTAACTTAACTCTGGTGCCATGTCACATATAGAAATTTTTTGATATTTGCAACCATAGTAAAACAAAGACATATTTTTGGTATTTATTTTATATATTTAAATGCCACTTAACAAAGAAAAATCAACCAAAAAAAAATGAGTTCGCGTGTCACCTCTGATGACACTGGGATAGAGCGTCGGCCTGCGAACTGAAGGGTCCCAGGTTCGATTCTGGTATGTACGAGACGGGGAGGGGAGGAGGAGGGGGAGGAGGTCTCTGTGGACGCCTTCTACACCCGCACTCCTGGCTTCTAAATGGAAAAGATCAAACAGCTACCGGATATCTGACATCCCCACTTCTTCCATCTTGACTCCTCCCTCTCCGGTACCCCATTCCTTTTTAGGTCCAATCCTTCTCCCGGCCATCGAGGCCAAACCCCCGGCCACCAGCCGAATCACAGCCTCCTTCCATCCCCCAACACATGCCAGGTCTGCACCCGCGGGGCCCTGTCCCCTCCCACGGGCACTGCCTCTGCTCGGACCGGGCCGTGGGCCGCCCCTGCCTCCAGCTCAGACCAGAGCCTCGCGGGACCGTCAGCCACGGACACAATGTCCGGTGGGATGACGGTCATCGCACGGGAAAGGCCACGCTTCTGCCCACCTGTGGGGAAAGGCCACGCTCCTGCCCACCTGTGGCTCCGGCGCCCCCTGCTGCGGCCCGCAGGTCACCCCGGGGGAGGAGGGCGGCGTGGGGCCCTGTGATGTGGGCGCTGGGCCGAGGGCGTCCATTACGGTGCTGCCCGTCCGGGGCCTCCTCTTCGCGGCACCTCTGGCCCCTGTGCAGGCCGTTCCTTCGCGGCTGGGTGTCTCCGGCCTCGGCGGAGAGGGGCCGCGGACCAGTCCCAGGGCCCAGCCCAGCTCCCCCTCAGGCCGCAGGCCAGTCCCTCTGCGCAGGCGCAGGAGTGCATGTCGGGGGAGGGCAGCCCCGGGCCTGGAGCCTGGACGGGGAGGCCCCGCGCTGCGCACCGCAGGCGGGACAGGCAGCCCCATTCACAGGCCCTGGGGCCGCCTCCCCATACAGTCCCCACCTTCACAAAGGATAGAACTAAGGAATGGCTAAAATTATTGTTCAACTGTCGAATAGGAGATTCTTTATTGGTTTCTTTATCTAATTATGTGCGACGATGTAGTAGCCTTGTGGAAAAATTTTTAAAAGTGATTCTCCTCTTCAAATTTCTCCCGCTTTTCAGATAAGCACAAGGGCCATGTTTTCTTTTTCCCCAT
>NW_005871396.1:211018-224080 GCF_000147115.1 Myotis lucifugus | reverse complement strand
GCCACCAGCACCGGAAACGCAGGAACAGCCCAACCGCCAGCGTCGAGAGTCGGGTCACAGTTTATAGGTTTTACAAACAGCGTCAACAAACCTAATACGAAGCCCAGCGATTCTGATTCTTACAAATAACGACGAGGAAGATGGAGTCGCTCCTGCAGCGCAGCTCATGGGACACTCGGCTCAGGCGCTCGGCTCCTCCAGACCCTCGGCCGGTCCTGAATCCCGGAGGTCAGGCCTGCAAAGGCGGCTGCAGACCCGCACGCCCCGCAGGTATGTCCGGGCTTCTCCAGAGGTAAGCTGTGCATTGTTTCTAAGGCATCAAGTTCTGTTAGAAGAAGTGCAAGGTGCAGCTTTCACAAATCTCCAGGAAAGGGGACAGTTATTTTTGCCTTTTTATTCAGAATTCAGGTTGCAAACCACAGAGATGAAATGAGGGTGAGCGTCTCACAAGGGTGTCGGTTCAGAGAACATCCGGAAAACACTGCTGTCAACTGCCCCGCCTGGCAGGGCTCAGAGACCAGCGACCAAAACCAGGCCTCAGTGCTGCCAGCCCGCGGCCCCTTTCCGTTTCCTTCTTGCTGCCACTCCCAGGGGACTCCATTCCTTTTCACTAGGATCAGCATTTACATTTTTTTCTGATCATCAACCAGAAAGTCTCTCAGCTCTTAAGGTAATTTATAAAGTTGCTAAATACTACTACAAAAATGAATTTTTAACATCTTGTCCTATCGTTTCAGACTATATTACTCTTATTACAATAGACCAGCGGTTCTCAACCTGTGGGTCGCGACCCCTTTGGGGGTCGAACGACCCTTTCACAGGGGTCACCTAAGACCATCGGAAAACACATCTATAATTACATATTGTTTTTGTGATTAATCACTATGCTTTAATTATGTTCAATTTGTAACAATGAAAATACATCTTGCATATCAGATATTTACATGACGATCCATAACAGTAGCAACATGACAGTGATGAAGTAGCAACGAAAATAATTTTATGGTTGGGAGTCACCACAACATGAGGAACTGTATTAAAGGGTCGCGGCATCAGGAAGGTTGAGAACCAGTGCAATAGACACTAGGAGAGAAATATCTCCCCACCCCAAGCCCAGCTTAATATTGGAGAAATATCTCGGTGGCACTAAACTGTTGGGGAATGAGCTTTATGATTTCACTGGTTCCCTGCCCTCAAGTTAGTACTTTCAAATATATTCCAAAGTAAATTACCTTTATTTAAGTTATATTTCTCATCTGTTAGAAGGCATCTGAGGGGGGATTACAATCCTTTCATAAATAGGAAAATGAGTCTGTATAACTTCTCTAATAAAACCTAACTTTTCTCAAGTTCTGTCTCTAAGGGAAATATAATGCCATGTGTCCATGTTCCCAATCACTATTCCATGAAAAATAGAAAATTTAAAAACATACAGTAATGGTTTACTATTCACTACAGCAATTTCTAATAATGACACAAACTCATGTACTGAAATAAACACAATGTCACACATGGTATCTTTCCCAGAGGTTGGGAGAGTGCATACAGGTAAAATACACATAGAATACAGACGTCAATGCTTATAAGACAGACTCTAGTTTCTGGGTTCTGAAGTTTGTCTCTGCATCTATTACATTCATCATCTTACCACCAACCTCAGTAAAGTCCTTCCCTAACCGAAGGAAACTTGATTTGGGTGTTAAAGTCATTTAGGATGGAACACACAGTGCAAATATTTAAATATTTGTCCTTTAAAAAAAATACTCTCATATGCAATGAAGTCGTTAAGAAAGCATAATGATAAGTTCCTTTTAAATCAGCCATGACCAGAAAACTAATATATTTAAGACAGATTAATATACTGCCAACATTTATCAACTCGTTTGTATATTTCTCTGCAAATTGCTGAAGTCCATAAAGTAAAAAGATAAAAATTTAATCAATTGCAAACACACAGAGCAGTGCCATTAAAATACTGCAGGCCTTTATCAGCTTCTAATTCTGTTTACTGGACAAGGCACCGGAGAACAGCAAACTGGGTAAAACTGAAATGATGAATCTCCCGTCAGTCCAAGCTCTGTTTGGCCCGGTTCCCTACAGAGCCCAGCTCACACGACCTGCACATGTCTGTGAGTAGATGGCATCACATGTTCCCACTTTTACTTATTCTCTATTACTCTACATTAAAAATATTGTCTAAAATTTCAGGAAAATATTTTATTTTCTTATATTAGCTTTAAATAAAATGAAGACTTAATCACAAACTAAAGAAAATGAACAGCACAACCCTTTTTTTTTTTTTTTACTTTGAAAATCAAGTTAGTATTTCTTACACTGGTTTGTGAGTACATGGCTCTTCATTTTATCCTCATATTTTAAAGTAATTACATTTATCTCAGACACATACCAGTGCCTGGCATAGAGGATGTTTGTTACTAGATGGATGGACAGACAAGCAGATGATGGAAAGCCAAATGAGTAGAGGGAAAAAATTGTAAACTTGGGGGGAAAAGTCATAACTGGAGTTTTATATGGGCTCAGGCTAATTAACTTCTCTGCAATATGAATCAAACTGCAAGTTTAATATCAAACTAGTAAGCAAGTGCATAGGTTTTCAACACCCTGACCATCTAGTTACATTAACATTTTTCATTTGTATTTAAAACTGCATCAAAATATACATATAATTTTTAAAATTTAAGGTGTTAAGAAAAATACTTCAAATATCAACATTTTAAGTTTAAATATGCTTACTATATTTATTTAACATGACAAACTAAGATTTAAAAAAGTATAAAAGATAGTATTCTGAAGGGTACTTGAAGAATTTGGATTTTCATTTGAGATTGAGATAAATTTTTTTATTATCGGTGACTGTTTCAGAGATATTTATAAAGACTAGAAGAGGTTCAGAAATAGGATAATACTGACTAATGTTTAATGACTCGCTTTCCATTTACAGTAGGGCCTTGACTTACGAGTGTCCCGACTAACGAGTTTTTCGAGATACAAGCCGTCTCTCGGCCGATTTTTTGCTTTGAGTTGCGAGCTAAAATTCGGGTTACGAGCCAGCTTCAGATACCCCACCGCTAGTTGGCGCAGCGAACGTCACAGTGAACACCACAACATCAGCCTAGCATCACGTGTCTCACTCGTTCACTTTTTGATTTGACATGAGTAATTTGAGTTACGAGCTCCATCACGGAATGAATTAAACTCGTAAGTCAAGGCCCCACTGTATAACAACACCAATATTCAAGAAAATCTTGGATCTTGGGGCTTTTTTGAGGGGTAGAGTTATTTCCCCTCAAATAACAAAGTGTTTAAATCAAAATAAATCCCAAAATGGGAAAGAGTTGCTCTGCCCAGATACTCTCGTTATAGCGTATCAGTCATCTGGATCCTAAAGGCAGTAAGGCAGAGAAGAGGAGCAGAGGGTGGAAGGAAAGGAGGGAAAATTAAAATAGACACCATTCATTGTAAATTAAACAGCATGGTCAAAAGGGGTCCCGTCGAAACCCTCCCGTCTAAATCCTGGGGGTCAGCACGAGGGGAGCTGTTTCCATTGCCCCAAATAGTGGAACAGACTTCGAGCCTTTGCCCTGACGAGGATTTTCTGCCTGCCTTTGTTTGCTATTATTTGAAGGCACAGCCTGGACTGAAGTTCAGGTTCCACACTGGACATGAAACCGTGTCCATGGGGAATCGCCCGTCTGCGGTGGTGTTTGCTCGGCTCTGCTCCGTTAGGGTAAACCTGCCAGTCCCGGCTGCTGTCCTTCCTTCAAAGCCCGTGTTTCCCAACAGCCAGCAGCACAGCCGTCCGGCGGGCCTGCCAGAGCTGCGAACCGCACACGCATCACTCGTCTGGCCGGGCCCTGCTCTGCAATCTCGGCCAAAGGGCAATGTCAAGTTCACCTCTAACCTGAGACACACAAACAAGGCTCCTCAAAAGACATAAAACAAAAAGTGTAAGTGGCTGCTGAGCATATATCCCCCCGACATAAGTGAAGGAGATGGCCTGCCTGAGATTGCAGCCAGCGGCCTGTCCGCTGCTCGCGGAAAAAGGAGCTGAACCCATGAAGCTGGCCCGTCCATCCGTCAGCGCTGCCCACGGAAAAGACAGCATTACGCCCTCATAACGAAGGGTGTGTTTTACATACCAGCCTACAAAGATGCCATGCTAGGATGAAAACCCATGTTTAAGTTTTCATTCAAATCCTCACAGACAAATGAGAAAGTCCGAAATGGCCGAAGTAGGAAAGTTGATAAGATGAGTCAACATTCTAAAGTGAGCAAAAGCAGCCGCATGTGGGCTCCTGCAATAAAATAACATGAATCGCGGAATTCAGAATTTACGTCAGCAAAATGTACGTCAACTTACGTGAAGATATTACATTAGTCACATTATAGTTTCTTTAAATATTTAGCAGTAAACATTGGCTTCCATGAAGAGCTTTTTTTGATAACAAGACATTTTAAATGATACATGTGCTGCTAGACTCTCCATCTGGGAAGGGCCCTACTGCTATCATTCATCACACAGGCCATTCTAAGTAATTGGGGTTTCAAACAGTAGCAAGTCAAAATCCCAGAGGTAACCAGAACTGCCCGGACTTCTTGTTCTAGCAGACCACACAGAGTGACGTGTGCTAAGTGAACGCAGTCGCCAACAGGAATACTTTTACCGTAAGCTGAGATTCAGATTGAATCACAGAAGCCCACACTACATAAGCTTTCTAATAACTGCTTTCTGTGCTGATTATATAATAATTTTTAAGATGCCATTTGCTGGTGAGAAGAATCCTATGGTATTGGGTTTCGGCGGGAGCAAGCGTTGGGGATGCATCTGAGTGCACATCCCTGGCTTTATAAACGGAAAGGGCCCGGAAGGAATGAGAACACGGAGGGTTGAGGTCTGAATTCCTAAAGCCATTCCCATGAGCCCAACCAGGGCTCCTTGGAGAAATGGCTGACTCCGTGTGGAGGTAGGAAAGCATCAAGTAGATATGGAACATTCTGTGCCAGAAGGGCAAGTAGGCATTTCAGGCTAATGAAGACGATGCGAAATGGGCCAAGGAAATGTTTTGAACGAATCCATACTGGCCAAGTCTGGGCCAGTGAGGATCAGAACGAATAAATACAGCAACGGCTGTCTGTCACACATTACATGTAAAAGGAAGAGGAATAAATATGGGCATGTGTTATTATAACACTGAACACCAAAGGGATCCATGAGTCCATACTCATACCCAAAGCAAAGGGAGACAAAGGAGACGGGAGGGGAAGGTGAGAAGAGCTCTTTATAGGATAATTCAGGTTTAAGTGTAGAAGGAAGAGTAGAATTTTTCAAATACCATCATTCTGTAAGCTCCCAGCTCCCCAAAAATAATTAATCCAGGCAAAGCTAATCAATGAATGCCCAAACCAGAAATATGATATTCACACCATCACAAACTACCATCTACTGAGGACTCATTACAAAGCAGAAAAGATACCTTCACAGTAGAGACATCCGGCAGCCACCATCTGAACCTGGTGAGCAAATTTAGCATCACCACAAGCAGAACTGACGTTGAATGACGCAGTGAGAGCCCGTGTGAAACCAGGGGACCACTAGGGGACAAGGTACCATCCCGCACAGTTTGAAAGAGAACTCACGCAGAAAGGGGTGGCAGGACAATAAGCAAGATGCAGGTCATGTCGCTAGGCTTGCCTCCAATCTGTGGGTGAAGAAACTGAAATTCAGAAAAGCTAGATGACTTTCTCAAAGTCAAGTTCTCCAGTGAGCGGCAAAGTGGGAATTGGGATCAGCTCTGTCTGATTCTAAAACTCAGATTCCACAGACCACAGGAGCCTGGCATCCCCAACCACCCTCCGGTCTAAAGTCTGGGTCCACCAAGTGTGGATGGCTCCCTTAAACCCTAGCCAACTCCTCCAGGGGCCAACCCTAGCCTCAGTCCTGTTCCCCTAAACCAGTCGTCTCTACTTCAGTCCTTGTGAGATTCAACAAGAGCACCCCCCCCCCTTCAAGCTGCACAACAGCACTGTATAGTCAAGGCTGGGAATCCTTGGCTGTATCAGAGTCAAGAAAACTGGCTCGACTACCATAAGGATGGGTGCCTGCAAAGGTAATAAAGATAAGCCCACAGAACACCCCAAATTAAAGCGTTATCATTTTACTAGAGGCCCAATGCCCGAAAATTGTGCAAGGGGCTCGGCCCTCACAGCCCCGGGCTGCCTTGCGCCTTGCAGTCCCAGCTTTGTCCAGAAGGTGGTCTGGACGGTCATCCAGAAGGTTGGTCATTCTGCTGTTCGGTCTAATTAGCATATTAGCTCTTTATTATATAGTATTGTTCTAGTCCATTGAAATGACTGAATAAAATCAACCCTGAGACATATCCATGAAATGCTTGCCTGGGATCCATTATAACAGCCTCAAATGAAAATCAACACCCAGACCTCTCTCATGAGACAGCCAAAAGCCTCATCAGTACCTGAAGTGAACCTGACAACAACAAACACCTGATTTCCCTACAAACCTGACCCTCCATTTTACAAACTTTAGCAAAACAGGAACTTGGCCAACACATTTTTTTAATCGCATGTATTGGGGTGACACTGGTTAATAAGACTGTATAGGCTTCAAGTATACAAGTCTATGATATGTCATCTGTATATTGCATTGTGTCCACCACCCAATTTCATTTTCTTCACCCACAGATTGGCTGTACCTTTAAAATACACTCACAATCCCACCGCTTCTCACCCAGTATGCCACCTTCACTGTGGTCCCGGCCACCACCACCTTGTCTGGGTCAGTCACTGGCCTCCTGACTCGTCCCCCGTTTCTGCCCTTGCTCTCCCGGCCTCGGTCCTCAGCGCAGCAGCTGGGGTGACTTTATTCAGCAGATCAGGCCACTCCTCTGCTTAAAACCCTTGCCGGCCGAAACCGGTTTGGCTCAGTGGATGGAGCGTCAGCCTGCGGACTGAGGGGTCCCGGGTTCGATTCCGGTCAAGGGCATGTACCTGGGTTGCGGGCACATCCCCAGTGGGGGATGTGCAGGAGGCAGCTGATCGATGTTTCTCTCTCATCGATGTTTCTGACTCTCTATCTCTCTCCCTTCCACTCTGTAAAAAATCAATAAAATATATAAAAAAATAATAAAAAATAAAATAAAACCCTTGCCGGCTTCCTGTGTCACTTAGAGGAGCTCCGTGACGGGGTTCTGAGCACCTACACGTGCTCTCAGGTGAGGGCCCTGCACTTGCTGCTTGTCCCTCGGCTTGAAGGCCTTGTCACCGCGGTCTGCACGGCTCCCCGCTTCCTGCGAGAAATCCTTGCTCGGATCTCACCTGCCTGGAGCGGCCTTCCCTGCCTTCACCAATGAGAGTATAACTACACTCCGTACCCCCTTCGCCGCTGTGTTTTCTCCTGGCAATTACCACCAGCCTGAGGCACCATACCTTGTACTTACTTGTTTACTAGAGGCCCAGTGCACGAAATCCATGCAAGGGGCTCTGACCCTGCCACCGCTGCCGTGGCCGCCTCTGCCTCAGCCCCCACCACTGGGGCTTCATCCGGAAGGACATCCGGTCTAATTAGCATGTTACGCTTTTATTATTATAGATTTCTATCAACCACCTCCCCCTCCACCCCAGGCAGCCCCCAGGGGGCAGAAGTTTTCTTCTTCATCTGCTTGCTCACTGCCCTACTCCCAGTTTTAAAAACAGCAGCACCTAATACCTGTGGCGTAAATGAAGAAAAAATGAGTATCTGACAAACCCAGACATACAGATCACGAGTCCAGAAAAGCATCCTTGTGGACTGGTGTTTGAGCCACTTGCTTCTAACCTAGAGAACTAAGTCCCAACCAGGCTGTAACGCTGAACTAGTCCTGCAGTTAGTTACCTCCATTCCTGAGACAAACTGTGTGTAGAAAAGTAAGCCAACAGTCTTTGGTTGGATTTGCACCCAAGCATTTTCCTCCATAGAATCAGGTTTACAGCACAAAAATGCTTCCTCCCTATTGGTTCTCTGAGTTGACCACAAAACAGTGTTCAGGCAGCTTATGTCTGATATGATGGGACAAATTAATAGGAGGAAAAAGTCCCTCAGATAAGTCCAAAGAAAGCACATAACCAGGGGTTGGGGAACGTCCGGCCCACGGGCCGTATAAGGCCCGTGAAATCACTTGGTCTGGCCCTGCCAAGGCATTAGGGTGAGTTAATTAAATGACCAGACGAAGCAGGACTAATGTTTAAGCTGATCGTCTTGTATGACGCGTGAATGATGGTATAAATATCCAGGGGCCCTTGGCAGAAAGAAGGTTCCCACCCGAAAGGCCTGGGGAAATGGCATAGGAACAAGCCCGCGTTCGACACACAATACCCACCTTCCATGTCCCCGCACTTCACACTGTGGACCGGCCTCGGCAGGGCCAGGGACGGAGACGGGGAAATCATGGGTGGTGTCACTTACAGCCCTGACTGTGTCCTTCGTGCCGTGTAAATCCCACTCATATAATGGACTGTAATTAGAAGCTGATAGAAGACTGTGAGGCGAGTGACTGGGAGAGAGGAAGAGGGGCAACGGACACGTGCTGCTCGGCCCACGTGTCACAGCGAAGAAGCAGGTGTCCCCGCAGGAAACAGACCCGGTGGCAGCAAGCACTCCGCCATCACGAGCAAGGTTGGGCCCTGCCTCGTTGCCACTCAACGCCACGCGTCGGACCTGCCCACCACGCATGAGTCTAATTCAAGAAGAGATTGTCCCCATTTGCTTTTTGTTGATAGAAAACCCCCAAACCTGTTCATTTGCTGGCTCGACCTTAAAATACCAACACACATTAGCCAGTAGTTAGTCACACCTGGGAATGGGGCCATGTATCGTTTGCACAACTTTGAAAGAAACTTCCAACTCCTATTTAATTTCTGTTTTCCTTATTTCCAGGTCTTGGAGAGAGCGCCCCAAAAGACTAACAATATCAAAGAGTCCTTCAAAATACAGCTTTTAAGAGTGACATGCAAATGTGCCGGCAACTCACTGTCAAAGCCCCTTTTGAAACAGGAAAAATAAATGAAAAATATATTTTTTTAGCAAAACTTTGCTTAAAACTTTACAAACTGGATACACTGGTACAGAGCTGTTCCATAGCATGAAAAGGGAAGGTCTTCCCTTCATTGATAATCCAGATACAAATGGCAGGGTCCCTGCTGTGTGCCCCTGGGAAACAGACTATCCTAACGTTCAGACCTGTGAAGTGGTGATAATAACTACAATTTTATAAGAATTATTGTGAAGGCTGATGAAGATAATGCATGGAAAAGGCTCCATATACTGTCGAGAGCAGTGGTCACCAACCGGTGGTCTGTGGGCCACTGGTGGTCCATGAGGTCCGAAAGGTTGGCGACCGCTGTTCTAGAACAAGATATTTATTTAAGAAAAAACAACACCTGGTTCCTTGGGTGGTTCTATTTTCTGTTAAGCCCATACAATAGGTAGAATCACAAACCAATTTTTAAAGAAAAAATTTCCATTATCCCTATCTCTTTTCAAATAAATGAGGAAAATGCTAACTCCTAACTCCTGGACTCAGAGTCAGGAACTGGTTTTGCTGCCACCTCGGAGGTGGCCATGGACTTCGTCATGTGAAGTCCTGTGACCGGGCCAGCACCCTGTGGCTGCCTGGGCGTGGCTTCACCCTCTGCCTCCCGAGGGACCCCAGGTGACCAGGGACGCGCTCCCTCCTGCTCCCCCCCACCCCCCCGCATGTGTGCCCCCAACCCTCCTAGAGCCGTAGAACAGCCCTGCCGGACCGTGCCCCGGGTTAGCTGAACTCCACTCCCATTCTCTCAGATTCCAACACCCCCTGCACTCCGCCACCCTTACAGAGGCCATGCAGGAAGAGGTGGAGGATTTTAAAGAACACAAACAATCAGAATGACGGTCAGGCCAGCTCTCCCCACTGGGAGCGAGCTTTGGGCAGGTCCTAGGCCAGTGATGGTGAACCTTCTGAACTCGGCGTGTCAGCATTTTGAAAAACCCTAACTTAACTCTGGTGCCGTGTCACATACAGAAATTTTTTGATATTTGCAACCATAGTAAAACAAAGACTTATATTTTTAATATTTATTTTACATATTTAAATGCCATTTAACAAAGAAAAATCAACCAAAAAAATGAGTTCACGTGTCACCTCTGACACGCGTGTCATAGGTTCACCATCACTGTCATAGGGGCTCCGCAGGAAACAAAAGCAGCTACAACAAGGAGGTCACAAAACCGGGGCCACCTTCCCCTGCAGCCGCCCGGCCGCGCACACGGGTCCAGGGTACGTTTCCGGCCCTCGAATGCTCGGCCCCCACGGTTTTCCCTGTCTCCCTGGTCCCACCTCTCTGCCGGCTTCTTCCAATAACGCACAGGCCAATCAGGTTTTGGTTTTGTTTTCTCAGAGGCCCCCTGAGCTCCAGGAATGATGGAAACTAGAACAACCGAGGCCGAGTCTCTGCTTCCATCAGCTAACCCCCACCCATCAGTAAATAGCGGGGTGCCTCCGTTACACGGGGGTGTTATAAACAGCTACTTGGAGAACCCCATGGTCTTCACTTACTTCTTTTTAAATGTTTTTATTGACTTTCAGAGAGAGGGGAAAGGAGAGGGAGAGAGAGAAACATCAAGGATGAGAGAGAATCATGGATCGGCTGCCTCCTGCACGCCCCACACTGGGGATCGAGCCCGCAACCCGGGCCTGTGCCCTGACCCGGGATCAAACCGTGACCTCCTGGTTCATAGGTCAACGCTCAACCACTGAGCCACGCTGGCCGGGCTCTCAGGGCCCTTAAAGAGGTTCAGCAGAGCCCCTGGCTCACAGCACTTCACACGCACTCACCGCCGCGTCATTCAATCAAGCGCCCTCCTCACCGTATATCGTGGCTTTGGAACGAGGGGTCGCCATGGACGGGCCAGGGGCGCAGGCAGGAGCAGGAGTGCCTGTCCCCCCACAGCACCGAGCCTCTATGCAGGCGCCCCTGGCCCCGCGGGCACCTGAGCCCCAGCACTGGCATCAGGCATGCAGCCGGTCCTGGCCCGGGGCTGGCCCAGTCACCTCCTACCCGAGGCAGAGCTGGGCCCGGGGGAGGGGGGGCGCCCTCTGCTGCCCCACTCTCTCCGGCCCAGCACCCACCAACTGCCTCCAACAGATTCCAACTGCCAGACTGGGACAGCCTGGGCCCCCACGCTGCTGACATCACAGTGGCCCCGGAACCCGCAGCCCCACACCTCCCACAGCCTCAGCCAGAGGCTCCGTCTCTCAATCAGCACCCGCTCCCCGAATGAGGAGGTGGCACCTTGCCATCCACCGCCTTCACTCCTCAGGGCCCCAAGGAGGACCCGCTGGGTTTCGAGTGCCACCTGCCGGGATGCATGGCCCAGGGGTCCCAGCAGCTCTCTAGTCGCAGAGGCAATGGCCAGACAGGCCCTGCAGGAGCCATTGTCTAGGGAAACGGCGGGGATGAGCCCTCTGCAGTGAGGCTGCAAGACCAGGGTAACCTCATCTGGGGAAGGGGGTGTCTTCTCTTCTAATATATTTTTATTGATTTCAGAGAGGAAGGGAGAGGGAGGGAGAGAGAGAGCATCCACGGTGAGAGAGTCATTGATCAGCTGCCTCCTGCACGCCCCACACTGGGGATAGGGCCTGCAACCCGGGCACGTGCCCTGGCCAGGAACAAACTGTGACCTCCTGGTTCCTAGGTCGACGCTCAAGCACTGAGCCAGGCCGGCCGGGCGATGAACACTGTTCTGATGTTCACTGTTGCATGTCTGAGCCTAGCCAAGTCCTTGGCACACAGGAGCGTTTAGTAACGTTTGAGTGACGGACCAAATACATTCAAATGGAGCAACCCCCCTGAACAGGGTCAGCGACCTTCCTAACGAAACAGGAACAAGGAACACAACGTGGGTGCTGCTCGCCGCGAAGAATCGGATGAAATGAGCCTCCAGGCAAAGTGTAGGACTCGGGACAGAACCCACAGCCTGCATGTGAAGTGAAGAGTTAATTCCATGTCAAGATAAAACAAAATTGATACGGGAACCAACTGAGCCATAACGACTACCTAAGCCTGTCGTCTCGAATGTCCCTTTTCTAAGACATGTTATTCGGATCCTCTCGGCCAGCCCTGTCGAATGCTTCTGATTCCAAAGTGATGAAGACAGGCTTGGGCTGCTTCCATGTGAGACCAACAGGAGCAAAAGGCGGAGAGGACCAGGCTCCGACGAGACCGTTACCTTCTTAAAAGGATTTTTGTCAAAAAAAACTGAAACATTCGATGTGTGAGTCTACGGTCCTTTAAACTATGATGTGCATTTAAATATATAAAGCAGGTTTGATTTGAAAAACTCCTTTTGCCAAGATTTCCTCCTCGGAACTTATGTGGTCAGAGGAGATGAACTTGATTATGTCACGACTGGGTTTCTTTTGCTCAAGTCCAAGGACCTTTGCGCATACCGGCTGCCTCCCCCGGCACCTCCCGGCGCCACCGTGAGCGGACACAGCCCCCTGCCACGGCCACTTTCGTTTTCTGCTTCCCGTGACCCGAGCCGCACCCTCCGGGGGTGCAGCGCTCACTGCCCGGGAATGCGTGACCCACACCCCGCAGGCCAGGCCCGGGAACAGCCAAGTCTGTGTCCACTGATGCCTGTGAGAAACCGGCAGCCCCCCGCTCGCCCCACAGACGCGGTTTCCTTCCTGCAGCCTGACCCCGATGGGCAGCACGGACGTCCTGGCTGTCGAGTAGCCCCGGGACTTCCTTTCCTCTGTTTTTCTTTCCAAATGCCGTGGCCCCCAAGGCCCGTCCCAGGTCAGCGGCTGCCTGTTCCCCCCCCCCCCCCCCCCTGGGGATGGGACCCAGGCCACACGGTTAAAAAGGATTAAATGGAAGCCCCCCCTGTTTTTTCAGGCCCGGGGGCCTTAACCAGAAGCCTCTGAGCAACCGAAATTGTAACAAGCCCTCCTCAAAAAGAAGCGCAGAGGCCGGGTTTCGCGGGGATTTTTATTTTTTTTAAAA
>NW_005871396.1:192402-210540 GCF_000147115.1 Myotis lucifugus | reverse complement strand
TGGCGGGCTCGATCCCCAGTGTAAGACTTGCAAGACCGCTAGAAGAGCAATGATTCTCTCTCATCATTGATGTTTCTCTCTCTCTCGGCCCTCTTCCTTCCTCTTTCTGAAATCAATAAAGACATATCTTTAACGTCTTCAAATTATTTAACTAATTAATTAATTAAAAACGTAATTATGCTTTCCCCCAAGTAGCTTCCACTCCTTTAGAGGAACATGTTCTGTAGGCACAGGGCCTAAAGGAGGCGGAGGTTCTGTGGGCTTTTCTAAGGTTTCTCGGTGTTGGGCGCTGTTCATGCCGTTGCCTCGTGCACTCGGCGTGGATGCCCAATGCGTGTCCTGCTAGCTCTCACTCCACAGCCTCTGCATGCCGGCTCCCTTCCAGCCAAACCCCCGGCCAGCAGACAACGTACGACAGCCAGGCCCCGACCCCCGACCCCCAACCCCCAGAGGCTCACACTCTGACATGCACTCCAGTTTCCTACACAAGTAAGAGGAAATGGAGTGATCTGCAAACCACAAAGCAGGAGGCCCACGTGATATTGTACACGACCAGTATTTTCTGAAAAAAACTAAACCTCTTTATATACAAACATTGGCGAACAGGTCGTGTTTTTGTTTTTCTCCCCCCGATGTATTTTACTGAAAGTAAATATTTTCTGTTTAGTTTTGCTGGCAGCCACCTCCTGAGTGTCTGCCAATGAGTCAACGCTCTTCCCGTCTCCGATGCCTACAATGAAACGTACGGGCACAACTTCAAGAACGGCGACGTGACTCCTGGAGACGCTCGCAATGACAGAGATCCGGATCGCGTCCTGGGCTGGAGGCCAAGCTCAGGACAACCACCAAGCCGAGAGCGTCCCTTCCTGTCGTCCGGCTCCACGGGCAGGTGGACCCCCAGCAAAAAGCCCAATAAAGCCCGCTGGTTGGGTGTCGACCTATGAACCAGGAGGTCACGGTGTGATTCCCGGTCAGGGCACAGGCCCGGGTTGTGAGCTCGATCCCCCCAGTGTGGGGCGTGCAGGGGGCAGCCGATCGATGATTCTCCCTCATCATGGATGTTTCTATCTCTCCCTCTCCCTTCCTCTCTGAAATCAATAAAAATGTACTTTTAAAAAACCAAACACATACTTGGGAGAGCAGGGCCTAGAAGTCAGCATGGGGTCAGCTGTAGGAATCACAGGTCCTGCAAGCCACCCCCCAATCAACTCATAGAGCCTTGGCCTCTAGGCAGCCAGTGCGAGGGCAGGGCCAACCCAGACCTGCACTCCTCCCAGCATCTGGCACCGGGGTGAGTGGGCACCAGGGTGAATAGGCACTGGGGTGAGTGGGTACTGGGGTGAACGGGCACCGGGTGAACGGGCACCAGAGTGAATAGGCACTGGGGTGAGTGGGCACTGGGGTGAAAGGGCACTGGGGTGAGTGGGCACCGGGGTGAAAGGGCACTGGGGTGAAAGGGCACTGGGGTGAAAGGGCACTGGGGTGAGTGGGCCTCCTGGCCTTCGAAACTGAGGGTTTCTGGGGACTGAGGGGCCCCAGGACGTGGGATTCCTTCCTAAACGGGCAGTCCCAGGCCAACCCCCAGGTCAGGGGGTCCGCCTGCCCAGGACAAAGAAAGCTGCAGGTGACATTCAGCAAAGATAAAGGTCTCCAAACACAGAATGAAGGTGCAGAGCCGAGAAAACCACCCAGCCAGTGGCTCTAAGGACGCCATCTCCTCGCTCAGTTCTCAGGAGGGAAGTCAACTGCCACCAGCAGAATCGTCACCCGGATGGAGACTGCTCTGTCCCCAATAAACTACACGGATCGGTCAAGTCTGAGAAACATGGGCCAATAACAATCAGAGAAGAATACAGCGACCTGCTTCTCTGATAGCAAAAATAAGCATTATCTATAATAATAAAAGGGTAATGTGCTAATTAGACCAGACGTCCTTCCTTCCAGACAAAGCCGCAGTGGGCGGAGGCCACAGCAGAGGCCCCAGCCATGGCGGCGGCTGGTGGGGGCCGTGGCAGAGGCAGCAGAGACCGGGGCCAAGGCTCTTACACGAAATTTCGTGCATCGGGCCTCTAGTCTACTATATATTATACTAGAGGCCTGGTGCATGAAATTGTGCACTGGGGGCGGGGGTCCCCTCAGCCTGGCCTGCGCCCTCTCACAGTCCGGGACTCCTCACTCCTTACCGCCCACCTGCTCACTGCTCCTTACTGCTCAGCTTGCTGCTCCTTAGGGCTGCCACAGAGGCAGGAGAGGCTCCCGCCACCACCACTATACTCGCCAGCCATGAGCCCAGCTTCTGGCTGAGCAGCGCTCCCCCTGTGGGAGCACACGGTCCACCAGGGGGCAGCTCCTGCATTGAGCATCTGCCCCCTGGTGGTCAGTGCGCATCATAGCGACCGGTTGTTCTGGTCGTTCCACCGTAATGGTCGCTTACGCTTTTATTATATAGATACACATGTAATAAGTAATATGTACTATCTACATATATAAAAGGCTAATATGCTAAGTGTCTGACCATCTGACCGTCGCTATGACAGGCACTGACCACCAGGGAGCAGGCGCTCAATGCAGGAGCTGCCGTGACACGCACTGGCCATTTACAGAGAAACTGCACCGTGGACCTGGCACCCACAAAGCAACACTCGACACAGGCCCCACCACCACCCCAGAGCGACAGCCCATCAAATCGCAGCCGACGCTGCCGAGACCCCACGGCGCAAAATGCGGCCCACAGCCCCGCCCAGCCCGGAAAAGGTGGCTATCAGCACCGGGTAATGACGTCACGTAGCAAAGCCCAGCTTACTCTCCCTAGCAACTAGCCTCCTTGCAGTTTCTTCAGACCAGGAACACGACTTGCTTTATAGCCAGGTGCAAACATTTTACACTTTAACCAAATGTCTGTGAAGCGTATTCTATGCCTCATCTCATTTGATCCTCACAGAAGTCCTGGAGTAGGTAGATAGGAGACTCGGTGGAATCCTATTTTCTTTTCATTCGCCAGAAAATGGAGATTTAGGAAGCTTAGAAACTTGACCTGACTGAAAAGAAGTAAGAAATGGTGGAACTTGAAAATGACTTCAGATTTTCTCACTCCGTGGAATATAGTCAAACACTGCTGCAGTTAAATATTTCACCCTTTGTTCTCTCTGAGTGACCCATAATAATAATCTGCTTCGTGTTGATATTTACTGCTGTGTTGCTGACAATTACCTGAAAGAGAAGTTGGGGTGCTTCACTGGACTGAAAAAAGTTTAGCTAAATCAGAAAGCAGGTCTAATTAAGCAAGTTTATTCTATATGTATAAAAGGCTAAATTGACTCACGCACACACGATACATATAAAGCTCTCACTGGCGCCAATCGCACATGTGTGTTTCAATCTGTCATTGTTGATCATGAATTTGGTTGACACTTCTATTATAGAGAAAGGGCGAATAGCGGTATTAAAATATTTCTTCTAATTAATTTCCTTTCAATGTGCATGGATCCTTACACTGGGCCTCTAGTATATTAGATACCATCAGAAATTAAGAGCACAGCACGAGGGCCACATGGGGACCAGCCGCCTGGGTCGGACGTACTGGTGCTCCCTCCCCGCCCCCCGCTCCTGCTGTGTGAGTGAGGCAGGCGTCACCTCCGCATTGGAGGGGCTGGGGCTGTGACCATGACCCAGGCCAAGGCTCCAGGCACAGCACCCGCCCAGCAGTAAATGCCACTCACGTCTGTCACTTCCACCAGGACAAGCGTGAGTGAGACCAGGCTGCTTGATCCAGAAGCCAGAGAAGCAGGCATCCTTTTTGAAGTGAAGTTTGAAAGGTTTATTTCCCTCTGAAACAGTGGTTCTCAACCTTCCTAATGCCGCGACCCTTTAATACAGCTCCTCATGTGGTGGTGACCCCCAATTTCATTGTTACAAATTGAACATCATTAAAGCATAGTGATTAATCACAAAAACAATATGTAATTATATATGTTTTCCGATGGTCTTAGGCGACCCCTGTGAAAGGGTCATTCGACCCCGAAAGGGGTCGCGACCCACAGGTTGAGAACCGCTGCTCTAAAACGATTACTTCTTCCAAGTGCGGCACTTCCAGTTCCCCCGAGCGGGTCGGAGCCCCCAGAATGGCAGGTCGGGGTGTGGCCATGCATCTTCCTCAGGAAACAGGACTGAAACGCTCTGGACGTTCAAGTGCTGCACTTGACAGTGTCCAGCTCCCGAGGAGGCCCTGACCTGGGGGGCGGCCGGGCCGGGTGCTGGGAGCCAGCCGCTGCCACAGCCACCAGCGCCTCTGGGCAGGAGTGCCCGGCTGCGCTGATGCTGAGAACAGAGATGAGTGACTCGCACTATTTCGGGGATCTTTAATGTGCGAGTGGGCAGGCGGGTGGGAGGGTGTGATGACTAAGGTGTTGGGAGAAACTTCTGAAGGTCCCTGAGAGCTGGGGGGAAACTAGGGCTGGGGCAGCGTGAGAGATGAAGACAGTTCGGGCGGCAGCTCCTCACAGACCCAGTCCACTACAATTCCCTTTAATCAGTGGTTTCTCAACCTTCCTAATGCCGCGACCCATTAATACAGTTCCTCATGTTGTGGTGACCCCCAATTTCATTGTTACAAATGGAACATCATTAAAGCATAGTGATTAATCACAAAAACAATATGTAATTATATATGTGGTTTCTGATGGTCTTAGGCAACCCCTGTGAAAGGGTCGTTCAACACCCAAAGGTGTCGCGACCCACACGTTGAGAACTGCTGCCTTAGATACCAAGGTGAGAACAGAACCGGGAAGGAGAGTTCCAGAAAGCTGTGTGCTGTGAGCCAGCACGAGGTGGGACGTGAATAGCCTGTGGTTCAGGTTCCATAAAACAGCTTCCCCTGACCCAGAGTTCTTACTTATCCTTTAAAATGTATTTTCACTGATGTCAGAGAGGAAGGGAGAGGGAGAGGGAGAGAGACACATCAATGATGAGGAGAATCATGGATCGGCTGCCTCCTGCATGCCCCACACATGTAATAAGTAATATGTACTATCTACATATATAAAAGGGAATCCAGCCCGCAAACCTGGGCATGTGCCCTGACCCAGAATCGAACCATGACCTCCTGGCTCATAGGTCGAGACTCAACCACCGAGCCACGCCGGCTGGGCCTACAATTTTTAAATAGCGTGACACCACATTCAGAAATTCAGAAAACAAGTCGCTTGATGACATTTTCAAATCTAAACTTTTTTTATTTTTTAATTTGATATAAATGCGTGTACAAACTACCCAAGTAAAGCATGAAAAAATATATATTAAAAACTACTTTCAATTAGCCTAGTTGAGTCCTGCGTTGTTTTAAATTAAAACCCACGAGAGAATTTTAACGAGCTGAGGAGTAGCAATTGCTTTCCATTTAAACACTAACCAGAATAAATTATCGTATTGAATCATTTGTATTACACACACTTCATTTTGGTTCCAATTACACACCATTGCTGATATAAAGATCCAGCCACAATTAGCAAAACCTTGTGGGACACATTCGCCATCGGAAACGGCGCTGGCAGCTCCCGAGAGCTCCACGCTTCGGCACAGAAGCGCAAAGCCGAGCGAGGCTGCTCCAGCACCGGCCGGGTGCTTGCAGGCTGTGATTACGTGGAAATGGGTTTCGGTGATTCTGCCCGATTTCAGTAAGTCACACAGAAAAAGTCAGCGGCCATCTGATCTCACTCACACGGGGATGTCACACCGAAAGCCACAAGCGAACACACAAGAAACGCAAGCAGGCAAACTCATGGCCACAGGCAATAGGCAGGTGGTCCCAGAGGGAAGGGGGTGGAAGGTAGGAAAGGTATGTGAATATATACCTTGGGGTCAAATATATGGGGGCGGAAGGAGCTTTGACTCTGGGTGGTGGGCACACAGTGCAGGAAACAGATGATGTCCCACAGAATTGTGCACTCGAAACCGATACAATCTTATTAGCCAATTCACCCCGATCGATTTAAATTAATAAATAAAGTATAGGGACTTGAGGGAATCCTGCAGACTCCTCCTCCCTCTGTTAAATAAGTTATTAAGGGCGGCATGTTGGGAAGAAATGGGAAGTCCTCCAGGCCCATCTGGGAAGCCCTCCGTGTGTGACGAACATCGGCCCGCGCTTCTGCGTGGGGCAGCGTGGGGGCGGGACCAGCTTTCCTCACAGCATCGGGGGTGATGACTTCTTTCACAGCGGAATGTCATCAAGTCAACTGAGTCTTGAAATATTCATATTATATGCATGTGTTTTTCAAGATTTTTTAAATTGATTTTTAGAGGGGGAGGAAGGGAGAGGGAGAGAGAAGGAAGCATCGCTGGGCTGCCTCCTGCCGGGGATCAAGCCTGAAGCCCGGACAGGTGCCCTGACCGGGAACTGAACTGGCGACCTTTCGCTGCACAGGACCATGCCCAACCCACTGAACCACACCCGCCAGGGCTGTTTGCGTGTTCCTTTGTAAAGCTAGATTGAGATATAATTCACATATCACACAATTATCTGTGCAAGGTGTGCAACTCAATGGTTTTTGGTATGTAACATTTCTTTCTTGTGATAAAGATATGGAACATTGATTATGCCATCTTAACTATTTTTAAGTGTACAATTCAATGGCAGTACATGTGAAAAAAAAATACTATTCAACCATCACCACCATTTAGTTCCAAAACTTTTTCCTCGCCCCAAACAGAAACTCTGTACAACTGAGTATTAACTCCCCACTCTCCCGCTCTCCAGCCCGACCATCTCTCTCCACTTTCTGTCCTGATAAACTTGCCCAAGTCCCTCGTGAGGGGGACCATACGATATCTGCCCTTTTCTATCTGGCATAACAGCCTCAAGGTGCACGCATGTCGTAGCATGTTTCAGAATTCCCTTCCTTAAGGTCAAATAGCATTTCAGTGTGTTAGGTGCCATGTCTTATTTACCCACCCAGCTGCAGATGGACATCTGGGCTGTTTGCACCCGTGTTGTGAAGAAATGCTACAATAAACTTGAATCGACAAGTGTCTGCGAGAGATCTGATGACAACTGCTTGGGACATACTCCCAGGAGAGGAACGGTGAAGTCACATGGTAATTCTCAGCTTAGCCTTCCCTCTGACTGTTCCCCCCTCCGTCGTCTACCATGGTTCTAATTTCTCTGCATCCTCACCAACACTCATTTCCCATTTTTTAAAATTACAGCTATTGCCCGGATGGCGTGGCTCAGTGGATCAGCGTCGACCTAGGAACCAGGAGGTCACGGTTTGATTCCATGTCAGGGCACATGCCTGGGTTGTGGGCTCCATCCCCAGTGTGGGGCGTGCAGGAGGCAGCCGATCCATGATTCTCTCTCATCACTGATGTTTCTCTCTCTCTCCCTCTTCCTTCCTCTCTGAAACCAATAAAAATATACTTAGATAAATAAAATAAAGTTACAGCTATTGCAGGAGGTGTGAAATGGTGCCTCGTGGTGGTTCTGATTGCATGCTCCTAAGGCAGTGGTTCTCAACCTTCTGGCCCTTTAAATACAGTTCCTCATGTTGTGGCCCAACCATAAAATTATTGTCGTTGCTACTTCATAACTGTAATGTTGCTACTGTTATAAATCGTCATGTAAAGATCTGATATGCAGGATGGTCTTAGGCGACCCCTGTGAAAGGGTCGTTCGACGGCCAAAGGGGTCGCGACCCACAGGTTGAGAACCGCTGTCCTAAGGGCTAATGACGCTGAGCACCCTTCCCTGTGTCTCTTGGCCATCCGTGTGTCTTCTTTGGAGAAATGTCTATTCAAGTCCTTCGCCCATTTTTTAATTGAGGTGCCTGTCTTTTTGTTCTTGCGTTGTAGGAGTCCTTTATATATTCTGGATATTAAATCCTGAACAGGTATGTGATTTGCAAATATGTTCTCCCACTCTGTGGGCTTGTCTTTTCACGTTCTTGCTGGTGGGGGGTGATGGGTGGGGGGCCCCTCACCTGGCCCTGGCCCCTCTTTAAAAACAAAGGGACCCTCAGGGGGAGTTTTGCCCCCAAATTTTAGGGCCAAACCCCCCCAGGCCCCCCCGGGGTTTGGGCTTTAAACCAGCAATCGGGAATCCCCCCCAAGGAATTTACAAAGTTTCCAAATGGGCAGGCGGGCCCGGGAAGGAACCCAAGCTGGGGGTCGGTTCCCCCCCCCTCCCCCCCCATCCCTGGCCCCCTGGGGCCCGCCAGCCCCCCCTCCAATGGGCTCAGTGCGCTGTGGTGGAGGCAGGAGAGGCTCCCGCCCCCACCGAAGCTGCAATCACCAGCCATGAGCCCAGCTTCTGGCTGAGCAGCGCTCCCCCCAGTGGGAGCGCACTGACCACCAGGGGGCAGCTCCTGCGTTGAGCGTCTACCCTCCGGTGGTCAGTGCGCGTCATAGCGACTTGTCGACTGGTCGTTCTGGTCGTTCAGTTGTAACGGTGGCTTAGGCTTTCATCTATGCAGATAGATTCTTCATTACACACTTAGAACACGCTTCCAACCGCCACGCTGACACGGGTAGGACACGAGTACGGAGTACATTTGGAAAAGAAAACCATTTCTGCTTAGAAATGCAAACGTAGAGGGTTCATTTCTACTTAAAGAAACCTGTAACTTGACGATCCTGTTTTAAATCCGCATGGGAGGGGGGTGAGGGGGAGGTGACATCATCTCACAGAAAAGCACGACATGCGGCCCAGACAAAGGCTCCGGTCTAGGACCTCCCCACTCACAGAACGTTTTCTGAGGAGAAAAGGAGAAGAACAGGAAAACGTGGGAGAGACAGGACAACGGGGGCGGCTCCTCCAGAGCCAGCTGGACGGAGCTATCACCTGTCCGCGCCCCAGGTCTGCCCGCAAGCTCTCCTGCCAATGGGCCCAGCACCATGGATTGTAGCGTCACATACACGGAGGGATCGAAGTCCCTGGAATTTGTTTTCCCGCGCAGTGTGTGCTATTTTTTTAATGAGATGAAGGAAGGCTTCATCGCAACTCAACCATGTGGCATTTCACAAATGTACACGCCACCCTTAACATCCACCTGCTGCAGGGTGGGCGCAAAGCCACTCCCCTCGGGAGACAATTTGGACAAAAGTAAACTATCATCAGTGACTGCCTTCCCAGGTGACCGCCGCGAGCCACCTCGCTCCAGATCTACAGTCTCTAGACGCTAGAGCATGCCTGCATGAAATCATCCTCTACCTGTTTTCCACTGCCTGACTGCCTTCACCGCTATAATACCACGAGCAAACCATGACATTATACGCATCGTAAGAACTGTGAGTAATGACCAAGAGTGAAGAGGGGAGGAACGAGCCCCTCCCCCATTTAAATTAATTCGAAGACAGTTCCCCGTGATGCCAGCATTTGCGATGACTATTAATAAATCACAAGGAGCCCTGACGGGTGTGGCTCAGTGGATAGAGCGTCAGCCTGCAAACTCAAGGGTCCCAGGTTTGATTCTGGTCAAGGGCATGTACCTTGGTTGCGGGCACATCCCCAGTAGGGAGTGTGCAGGAGGCAGCTGATCGATGTTTCTCTCTCATCAATGTTTCTCACTCTCTATCCCTCTCCCTTCCTCTCTGTAAAAAATCAATAAAATATATTTAAAAAATAAAAATAAAAATAAATCACAAGGACAAACTCTAGACACAGCAGGAATATTCCTACTTGAACCCGTTTTCGCACATGGTCAGTTGTATGTTGCTTTCTCTCAAGTTCAAAGAGCGTGTGATGTTAAAGTTGTAAATACTTCATCGCAAGGGAAATTAGTCAAGCACTCTGAAAGTGTTTTTACTCTTAATGTGGTGTACAGGGAGATAATAGAATAAGTTTAATCAACTCATCAGTCATTGTTTTTATCAATATTGCTTTTATATTGTTTTTGCTTTGTTTTTATGTCATGTTTTTGTTGTTTTTATATTTTTTTGTTTTTTTGTCATGTCTTCGTTATATCATGTTATTGTTTATTATTAATCAATTTATATATTATTTTCATGTACATTTTACTAATTTTCTTTCATCTCTGACACTTCTATCACAGAGAAAGGGCAAATAGCAATATTAAAATATTTCTTCTAATTAATTCCCTTTCAATGTGCACAAATCCGTGCACCAGGCCACTAACCTTTCCATAATAATCTTGTGATTTCCAATTAAGAACAAAACAAGATGGACTGACTCTGACTTTGATCCAAGCTTCTCGGTAAATACTGGTCAGAGAATTTCAGCCCAGACGATGCGCCTCTGGGGGAAGAGGCCTGTCCGAGTACACACGTCAGAGCAGGACAGATGGGTGCGTCCAACAGCCCTCCTCACAAACATGGGAGTGAGTGTCCCTTTGGCCCATAAACCAAAACAGGAACACGCCTTACGGGCTGTGAACACCAGCGCCGGCCATCTGCCTGCTTCTGTGGGACACGGGGCCCCCGGAGCTGTGCACTCACGCATCACACAGCAATGCCAAGGCTGAGACCCTCCCTGCTTAGAGCCCAGGGCAAAGGGCATCGCCCCCGCTGTGCGCACGTTTCCGTCAGCCAATCGGCTGGAAGAGGTTACCTCCGGCCTCGGTGAGGAGCGTACCACACCCATTTCTTTCTTGTTAACTTAATTGTTTATTTATTATTGATTTCAGAGAGGAAGGGAGAGGGAGAGAGAAAGAAACATCAACAATGAGAATCACGGATCGGCTGCCTCCTGCATGTCCCCCACTGGTGATCGAGCCCACAACCCAGGCCTGTGCCCTGACCGGGAATCGAACCGTGACCTCCTGGTTCACAGGTTGACGCTCAACCGCTGAGCCCCGTCGGCCGGGCCCCATACCTGTTTCCGAGAATAAAGAAAGTCACTGTAGAAAAGAGGTTTTGGTCTCGGTTGGGTGTTAACCCTGCAGAACAGAGACGGGCCTTGGGTCCCGGCATCTGTGAGACGCTGACGCGCTTCTCTGCATCACCACAGCCGCTGGAGGGACCAGGCGTCCCAGCAGCCTCACACCTCGGGGGATGTTAGAGAATTAATCGGAGAGGCCGCCCTGGGCCCTTCATTAGATTAATGCTCCTCGAATACAGCTGGCGGCACCTTGTGCTCCTGCCAGACAGAGGCTTCTAGAACAGAGGGGAGGATCCGATCCGAGTGACCCGCGCGGGAAAGCGCAGCTGCCGGCCCTCCCGCGGGGCAGGGACGGAGCCCACAGAGCACAGGAGGGTGACAGCCCCACGCCCACCACGGGCTGCGCTGGGCCTCGGCCCCTCCCGAAGGCGGGTCTCCTGGAGGAAGTCCTCCCGACAGGTCGCGTTTTCTCACGGTTTCTCTACGGGTACGGACACCGCAGCTGGACGCAGTGATGAGAAACAGAAACCAGCCACCAACCCCCGGCAGGAGGCCCAGGTGCCTTCCCACGGGAGCAGGAGTCCGGAGGGGGACGGGGAATGGGAAGAGCGAAGGCCATTTCTACTTTTAAGAAGTCCTTTTCCCGCGCAGATGTTTCCCGAAAGCTACACAGACACACCGAACCCTGACAACCGAGTTCTCATGGAGGGAGACCGGAAGGGGTGCCATTGGAGCAAATCCCACCAGTAACAGTCATTCTGTCCCGAAATGAACACCCGCCGTGCTTCCCACAGTGAAGAGGGGGTGGCCGGGGCCCCGCGTCTGATTGGGGGGCTGGGGCGGGGCACTGTGGGCACCGCCTCCGTGAGCTTCGCCGCCCGGACCGGCTGCGCGCGGGGCCTGCGGGGCCAGTGACGGGCACCCATGCGTGGAGGATCCCGGGCTGTCGCCGGGAACCCCGTGGCGGGCAGCGTGGGCCTGGGCTTCCGGGGAAAGGTCCCACCCTGGAATTCATTCGCTGTGTGACCCCGAACGGGGGTCCTCCGTGCACACGGCCCGCTGACTCGGGATGGCAGAGGGACGATCCACTCGGACTGCCTGCCTGGTCTCGTTCCGAGCTCAGAGCGCGCGTTCAGGCGCACGGGCAGCACAGCAAGCAGACATGGTCACACACCGAACAGACACAGAAACAAAGGAAGAAAGAACAGGAGAAAACAGCAGAAAAGGGGGTGCCACACAACCTACCCACAGAAACCACAGGCAGCCCAGAGGAGCCAGGAGTCGGACGGGAGCTTCCTCGCCGTCAGGGTGAAGCTGCGGGTGCTCGTGTCCGCAGGGCAGAGCCGGGATACAGGCACCCGGGCCCGGAGAAGCACACAGCACCCTGCTGTGAGGAGACGGCGTGGGCCCAGCGCCGTGGCTCAGTGGTCGAGGCCTAGGAACCAGGACGTCACGGTTCCATTCCCGCTCAGGGCACACGCCCGGGGTTACGGGTTCGATTCCCAGGAGGGGCAGGAGGCGGCCAGTCAATGGTTCTCTCATCATGCTGCTTCTATTTCTCTCTCTCTCTGCCTCTCTGAAACCAATACAAACACATTTTAGAAAAAAAAACAGAATGAGCGTGTCTCCCAACTGCCGCTCTTTCCCAAGAAACTTTCTGTAAACCAGGGGTCCTCAAACTTTTTAAACAGGGGGCCAGTTCACTGTCCCTCAGACCGTTGGAGGGCCGGGCTATAGTTTAAAAAAAACCATGAACAAATTCCTATGCACACTGCACATATCTTATTTTGAAGTGAAAAAACAAAACGGGAACAAATACAATATTTGTGTTTGCATGTGGCCCGCGGGCCAGAGTATGAGGACCCCTGCTGTAGACACAACTAACTGTCCCCACAACAGAGTCCCCCTTCGCTCCGGCCGGTCCAAGGTGATCTGGCCCAGTGAGGCCTCAGCCTCTGGCCTGGCTTACCCCGAGCTTCCCTGCGGCGGCATCGCTGTCATCCCTCCTGTAAAGTGCCGGACCGTACCCCCCAGGGGACCCCTCAGACAAAGACCGTACCCCCCAGGGGACCCCTCAGACAAAGACTGCACCCCCCAGGGGACCCCTCAGACAAAGGCCCACCCCGCCGGCTTTGACCACCAGTTGAGACGGAGGGCAGAGGGGGTGCCCTCACTACCGCAGGAGGCCAGGCCGCTCCCTGCAGGAGCCACCCCCGCACGCAGAGGCCCCGCGGCTCCCTCGCCCGGCAGTGTCCCCCCTCAATGGAGCGGTGAACAGGTGAGCAGGGCCCCAAAATCAGCTCGGTTACGGCACGTGCCCGGCACAGAGGCTGGACTGACCAAAGGCCTCACTGGCTCTGCACGGTGAGGAGCACTGGTGCGGTCTGCCCTCCAGGAGACAGAACGGAGGCGACAGTTAGCGTGGCACAAGCCCCGTCACCGCTGCGTCCGTCTTCCTACTGCAACGGCGAGCGGGGTGCGGGGCGGGGGTGCGGGGAGGGGTGGCCTTGGCGGTCCCAGGCAGGAGGGTCCTACATACCCGGCGTCCTGCTGCGCCGCTCACACACGGCGCGTTAAATCGGTGCGTGGGCAAGAAAGTTGCAAAAATCCTGAGGTCTGTCCTTGAGACAGTGATCCTACTGAGATCCCTGCCCGGCCCGGGCCCAGGCACCGCGACAAAGGAAGCGGATGCTTCATGTAGAGCAGCGGTTCTCAACCTGTGGGTCACGACCCTGTCACAGGGGCCGCCTAAGACCATCAGAAAACACATATATAATTACATATTGTTTTTGTGATTAATCACTGTGCTTTAATTATGTTCCATTTGTAACAATGAAATTGGGGGTCACCACCACATGAGGAGCTGTATTAAAGGGTCGCGGCATCAGGAAGGTTGAGAACCACTGATGTAGAGTATACTTATATGTACCTTAACTTATTCCAAAGGGGTCCGTGACAGTGTCAGCCTTTCTCACCTCTGCATTCTGTGCACTTTCCCCGAGACCTGGAATGCCTCGTTGGAGAGAACAGCTCCGTTTACGTCCAAATGGAAGGTCTGCTCCGGTCAAACACTGTAAAGACCCCCATGAACAGAGCACAGTCTTCGTGTTTGGTGAGATAGATAACTGGGGCATTCAAGACGGAAGAAATCTTTAAGAGCCACCTGAGCGCACGTGACGAACAAAGAAATAAATAGGAATGTGTCATGTAATTTCATGACAGCCAGAGCTCTATTCTCACAGGAAAAGGTTGCCGGCTGTACAGGTAGAGCACGCTGCCTCCGGCAAGGCCTCCAGGAGCGACATCGGCACAAGTGCAAACATCACAGCCGAGTCTGTCGCTGGGCCAGCACTGGGGCCCGGGGGAGCTGCCCGTGGCCGCCGGGGAGGCCCGGGCCTCTGTTCTTTGTGCTTCTGCAAATGCCAAATGCACCATCTCATCTGCAGACAGACATTTACACTCACGTGGCGAGTGAACACCTCTCGCTTACCCAGGACACGTGGTGTATATTATCAAAGCAACCCCGGATTTCTTACCCTGGGGCCAGGACAAACCCGGGAACTACATCCCATGCGCTATCCCACGCAGTCTATCAGAGGAGCAAACATCCACGCAGGTTCCCTGGCTACTTCTAAAGAAAGCTCTGACACACACACACACACACACACACACACACACACACCCCTCAAAACAAAGTTATAAGAATGGCCCTGAGCAGCTAAATTGGGACCGGAGAGGGGCCTGTAATTCCATAACTTACATGGCGAGATCTCTGGTCTCTGCCCTGACGCACAATGTTGAGGATGAAACGTGATCGTGGAAAAGGAGCATCTGATTTTACTACAATTCACGGCTTTGGGACTCTTCGTGGGAAGAATGCAGGTCGCGCATCCGCGCAGGAGCCCTGAGTTCCTGGTGTTCCCCGCGGCCGTGCCCCCCGGGCCCCAGGGACAGCGGTGTCTGCTCCCGTCTGCCCACGGCAAATGCAGCAACAATTTTGCAAAAACTGGAGAGAGGCCCGGCCGGTGTGGCTCAGGGGTTGAGCATCGACCTATGAACCAGGAGGTCACAGTGCAATTCCCGGTCAGGGCACAGGTCCGGCTTGTGGGCTCCATCCCCAGTGCGGGGCGTGCAGGAGGCAGCGGATCCATGATTCTCTCTTCTGCTGGACGCCCTTCCCAGTGTCCATCCCCGCCCTCTCCTGGCTCCCTCCCTCCTGCACCGCCCGCAGGAGATGCTATGGGTGGCAGCTCCTCTAAACCGTCCCGGCTCTACGCTGGGAAAGGGTCCAACGCGGAGGGGCACCCAGTCGGACTGCGAGCAGCCTGTAGAGAAACACCTCCGTGTAAGGGCTCCTGCTTTTGCAAAAACAAAAAGGGGGGCTATTTGAACTTTTCTATTTGGAAAGGATTCTAACAGGCAGCACACCCACCTGCCCCCTCACTTCCACTCATAATTCTCATTCCTTCAGGCCCAGCAGGAGTGACAACTAGAGGCAGATAAAGCCAAATGCAAAGGGGTTTTTAACGAAGAGGGAGGGAGGGAGAGAGGGAGGGAGGGAGGGAAGGAGGAAGGGAGGGCTGACTCAGTCATTTTGTCATTTTTACATCGAAAACAAAACCTAGCTCTAAAGGAAAATAACTGTTTTCTCGGCCCAGGGCTGAGCTGTCTTCTGCAAGGATGCGCGCGGTCCCCGTTCCTGATCTAATGGCGCGGGTGCCTGAGACAACACTTACTGACATCACAGAGTCCACGTTGTAAACGTAACTACAGGGATGGATGCAACAAAAATAGAAAACTTAAAAGGCATGGGCCATGAAACCGTAAAACTTGATCATTGAACGACCTCCTCATCAAACTCAGGAAAGTGCAGCTCTCCTCCCAAGGCAAAGGCGCCCACGCGGCCCCACACGGCGCCCACACAGCTCACTAAGGTGCGCGTTCAGCTGCCCACCTGGGACCTAAAGCAGAATATGGAGGAACAATGGCCAATTAGCGACGGCTCTGAGGGAGGAGAGCAAGCAGTGCCACTCACGCGTCAGGTAACAAAGGGACTATTCGCCTTCACACTGTGTCCCCAGATTCTCACAAAGGCTCCGTGTGTGGGAAACTTCCCAGCCTACGGAGCGTTTTCTCACCATTTCATCTTCATCTGGAGCAAAAGAGGGAGGGGGAAGGCGCTGTCCACTTCACAGCCCGGCCGTCCGGCTCAGGGGTTGAGCGCTGACCCATGAACCAGGAGGTCACAGTGCGATTCCCCATCAGGGCACAGGCCCGGGTTGCGGGTTCCATCCCCAGTGTGGGGGGCGTGCAGGAGGCAGCCGATCCATGATTCTCTCTCATCACTGATGTTTCTATCTCTCTCTCACTCTCCCTTCCTCTCTGAAATCAATAAAAATATATTTTAAAAAACAAAACAAGGTAGACATAAAGAGCAACCCACGTCACATCCAATGGATCAAAGTTCTCAAAACTGCATGCCTGTCCCCCTTTTCCATGAGAACACAAGAGATGCAGAACATGTGAAATCCCCAGATGCTGAAAATGCTTTCAAACTCCCAACATGCTCCCAAGTAAGGAACACTCTGATGGCTTTTATTTACCAATGTTTTAAAAGTTCCTTTAGAAATCGCACACCCTTCTGCTTCTGTGTTAATACTCTATCTCCAGCATTAAGATTTTACACCACTTTCGAATCACTAACCAGACACCACTTACTAGTCTCCGCCCACCACGGCTGCCAGCGCCATCCACCAGTCCACAGGCTGTCCACCTGAGGACACGCGGGTCTAGGCTGGGGACGGAGTGAGGAGGCAGACCGGCCAGCGCCGGGCAGCAGGTCAGATCCTAAAATAGGAGCTGCTGAGTCTTCCCAGGAAGCGGGCCAGACTGGGAGCGGCCGGGACGGCGGCACCAGGACGGAGGTGGCACGGGCTCCTGCCCTCGGTCCCGCACAGCCCCAGGCACAAGGACATGCTCCACGCACCGCCCATGAGGCCACAGCTTCCTTTAAAACTCAGAGGCTACACACTAGGGTTTCTGAAAACCGCCTGCATTTTCTTTTCTCTTTTTACATTACAACACAGTGAGCCTCTTGACGTCATGTAGACGCCAAACAGAAATATTACAAATGCAAAATTTTTACAACGTGAGAAAAATCCCAAAATGTTATGACTTAAACCAGATGTGCTCGTTCTAGTCTGAAGGAAACATGTTAAGGGGAAGTTAACATCTACTGAGCACCCGTTCTACAGATAAGGAAATTCTCAGAAACTTAGCAGAGCTGAGACTTGAGCCCAAATTTGACAGTAAAATTCATGTTTCCAGGCACCAGCCCCCCCGGGCCCCCCCTACCCCACCCCGCTTCCTGGGAATGCTTCGTCCAATCCCTACTTAGCAAGAGATCCATACTGGACACTCTGTAAGTATAAGCTTAGCCAACCTCATGCTTACAAGGTCAAGGAAAGACAGACGGACAGGCGATCGCTTCTGGCCTCCTGATAAGCCAGCAGGGGGCTGACAGCAGGGGCAAGGGGTGGAGGGCGGGGAGGGCCACGCGCCACGGCCACGCCGTCCGGAATCTGCCTAAGGCTGATGAAGCACTGCCCCCGGGAAGGCGGGATCCACTTCAGTAACTTAAACACGCCCGCGTGTCCTCTCTGTGGTATTAAACTCCAGCAAAGCACCGCAGGGACCAGCGCAAATTCCTCCAACGATGGGGAAAGTTCCACGTTAAAATATAACACATGGAGAGTTTTGTCTCAGAGAAATGCAACCAGACCCAGAATGAATTTTAAAGGGGTGTAAGATGTAGCCGCAGAAGTCCCCTCACCGCGAACCGCTCATCGGCACAGTCTCCGCCTTCTTCAAGTTAGAGGGAATTACTAGGCAATTACTCACACACAACATCCTGTGCCCTGGCTGGGGCTCAGTGGTTAGAGCGTTGGCTCACAGACCCAAGGGTGGTGGGTTTGAGTCCTGGCCGAGGGCACGCACCTCGGCTGTAGGTCGATCCCCAGCCCTGGTCGGGGGCAAGTTCAGGAGGCAACCTAACCCCGGACCCATTTCTCAACACCTGGGGCCCTGCATTTCCTCACTGAGAAGTCGCCAGTCCCGAAGGGCTAGGCAACACAGTGAAGAAGGGAAAAGGAATAGGAGTGAACTGTGTGTATCCTTCACACACACACACTCACACACACACACTCACACTCACACACACACACACACACTCACACATACACACACACTCACACACACACACTCACACACACATAGACTCACACATACTCACAGAGGCTCACACACACTCA
>NW_005871396.1:149001-178344 GCF_000147115.1 Myotis lucifugus | reverse complement strand
GTTACCTCTGGTACTCAGAAGTGGAATGGAGACAGTCCTAGTTTTATTGTGAGGGCTATTGTTATTATGATTGATGCTGTTGGATTAATTAGTTTTATGATAGATCAATGTCCGGTATATAATAGGTTGGTGATTGCGGCTATTATAAGAAGCATGGATGCTGTTGCTTGCGTGAGGAAATATTTTGTTGCTGCTTCTGTGGATCGTGGGTTGGGATTCAGGGGCGCCCGCCCTGGTATTCAGGGGTCCAAGTCCCTATAGCCTCGAGCAAACGACCCAGGCGCTCTTACCTCACTCAGGGGACATTTTGCCGTTTTGCTTTGTTTTGGGGTGAGGGGCGGCGAAGGAAAGAAGGAGAATGACCCCGCTCCTGGGTCTGGTCTGCCCGGCCTCCCGGCTGTTGCGCTCTCCTCTCCCGCAGGGCAGGGCGGCGCGCAACTGACACTTGCAACTTTCCTGGAAGTCGCGGATCTGTGTGGGCTGCGCTGGCCGCGCGCACGGCGTCTCAGCAGCTGCCCCCCTGGATTGTGGAGGACGTGTTTCACCTCCCAGTGTCACTGTTCATCCCTTTACACGCGACGTGTTTCTTCTTGTCGTTTCCGTTCCTTGAGCTGCCTTTTGGAGTCATTAACGTGACTTTCCAGCTACAAACACGTTTACATTGACCTTGAATTGAAGCCTCCGTACCTGCGCAGGGAGGGAGCGTCCTGTGGGTCTGTCCAATCAGGGCGCACATTTAACCATCTCCACTAGCCCTTGTCTGGAGCCAAACCGCTACCTTCCGTCCTTCTGTTCTCCACATGCTGGCGGAGGGCGCGCACTTCCTGGACAAACCAGAGAGAAAACGCATGACAACGGAAAAGGGCCGCCTGAGCAGGTGCTGGCTGCGTACTGACCGCCTTTGTTAAGCGCGCTCCCTGCTTAATCCCGGAGTCCATTTCTGCTGCTCTGAGTGCAGCAGGCGCTGGGCCACTTTTCTTTCTTCGGAAATACTTCAAAGGTTCCATGACAAACACCCAGACGCAAGCGCGCGCCACTCACCTGTGTCCAGGTGTCCCCACACCTGCGGGATGTTTCCTGTGGATTCTTTTCCTTCTCTCTGGCCTCCGGAGGGATGTGCCAGAAGAGGGAAATGATGGCCGCTACACATGTTACTCCAAGCCTTGTGAGAATGAACACATTGGTCCCGAATTAAGAGAACTCAGCATTTCCATGGTCCCCAGGAAGTTTGCGAGGTAGTCACGGGTCAGGTGGCACCCCATTACTGTAGGATTTCAGCGCCGGGGGAATTCAGGGTTGTGACTCCAGGGGGCCCTGATTGATGCCATTAGGGCACCTGTTTGTGAAATAAATGACCTTTCCGTTGAGAAAATGCCAGTCCACTCTGCAGAGAATGAACACTCGGTGTATGAAGAGGGCAGTTCGACCCCAATAAAAACGATGATTCTGACTAGCAGTTCAACATTTTCAGACAACCTGAGCACCGGCTCCAGCATCTCCCCAGGGACAGGAGGCAGAAGGAATTGATGTGGGAATGAAACCGTCCAGTTCATCTGTCCATGCAGCCATGAGTACATTCAAATGATCCAAACATGCTTCCCCCCATGGTTGTTTTTAAATCAAGTTCTTTCTATATGTTTCAGTACTTTATGCATAACAATTCATTTATAGAGAAAGCAATATCTACCTGATCATGTTCTAATTTGAATTCTATGTTCCTAAAAACATTTTAAAACAACGGTCAAGGTAGATCCCCAGACATTTTAAAATGATGATTTTCCTCACTCACCCAGTTATGAGATTTCTTTATAATTTAACCAGGCACCCCTGTTAGTAGCCTATCAGGGAGGTTTCCCACCAACGCAGTCAGCATCTGATGAGCTCTTCCGGCAACAAGCAGGTGTGTGTCCTAATTGATTTTACTTTACAACTTTGACTATTGGTGCTTGCAGCGGTCCATGTCACATTGCTCACTGAGTCTTGAATCTCCTGTGTTCTCTTTCAAAAATGCTTGTAAACTTTATAAAATATCAAACCAAGCTTGATTAAATGTGAAGCTCGTCTCCTTACACAGATGAAGTCTATACAAGAGCCACATTTTCTTCCCATTGATTTTAATGTGTGTGACTGTGTAAAATATAGTCACCTGCGCAAAATAACTCATAAGCAAGCAGCGCAATGGAAACAGGTGGGGTCTGCCCGTAGACTTTTCGATTTAATTGCTAGTAAATGATCCACGTGTTGTCACTGAGGTGGGATGTACCGTGTCCCACAAACTCTCTAATGAGACCACTGATGCCTCCTCTGGCAGGTTGTACCTGGAGTTCAGTGGCCAGACCCCTACCCTCTCCCTCCCACACCCACTGAACCCCTTGCTACTAGTCACATGTGTGTCTCTGCGGAAAGCCTCCTGCAGTATTTCTCACCTCCAATCAGCATAGCCTTGTTGCCTCGTCTCCTGGAACTGGTGCATCTTATCTGTGCATATGAGCAAGGGGCCTGACCCTCTTCCTAAGAAATGTTCTCGCGGATAAATTGCACTGACGATTCCATTTTAAACAGCTTGATGCCAGGGGCAGGCTTGTCTATCCACCTGTCACCTTTCACAAAGGCCAGTACACAGCAGGCACTCAATGGTTGCTGCCTGCCCATCACCTGCATGCCAACTGGTTACAATTTCTCTTGGTGTTGATGTTAACAAAATCTTGGGTAAACTGAGGAATGTAAAATGCCTTCTTACAGTATTGTTGTAGTCGAGCCTGAAAGGGAAGGGGCTTTTATAATTTTAGTAAGAAAAATATTATAAAGTCAATCCACTGAATAAGACACCCTTGAAAATAGACCAAAGATGATTTAAAAAAAACTCCTTCAGCAACCCCTAATATTTCTAAATCTTCAGTTTCACTTAAATTATTTTTATGAATTCAAACAAATTAACTATAAAATGACCTACAATTTTATTATCGCTTTATGTTCTAAAACAACTAAAACTCAGTATAGATGATATTATCTTCATTTAAAAAATAGTGTTTAATTGTCAACGACAATATTGATAATAGGTAGATTGTTAAAATATTAATATTGCAAATAAATCTTAAGTATCCATGCCCTCCAATGGGGGAGGCTTAGGTGTGTTTCATGATGAAGAGTAAGATCCAAAGGTAAATTTTCATTAATTAAATGCACAACATTTCATTCCCTCCTGAAAGGAAGCTCTGCTAATGGCTGTGCCGAGCCCTGAGGACACTGGTGTTAAAAGCGCTGCTCAGGTTACATAATCGATGCTAAATTCTTGTGGTAACCATGTGAGCACCGAGTTTCTTACATAACACTGCCGTGTTAGGACACAACACTAAATAATGAAGACGCTGCCATTAAAAAAACACAAATAGGAAGTCACTTTGGAAGCCCCGTGAGGTTTGTGGAATGCTGAGGCAGTTTTCATTTCTCAAGAACATGCAAATCAGACTAGAATCAGGAGACCTGGTTAATCAACACTTTCACCAAACTTTTACAGGTCAGAGGTATCCATTTCATTGAAGACTGTGCTTCCAGAGTCAAATAAATGCTGTATGGTAGAATTATATGCATATACACTGAGTGGCCAGATTACTATGACCACCCCATCAGTACTTCATTGACACTTCCAAAAATACTGAATATTGAAAACTTCCTAAGCAAATACTCTCAAGGTTTTATTATTACTATTATTTGCATAACTAATTCACATCATTATACTGATGGGGTGGTCATCATAATCTGGCCACTCAGTGTATATTGTATATAAGAGGCCTGAAAGAGAGAAGGTTCTTTAAGGGAGCCCAAGCCCCATGAAAGCATTTGAGTGGACTGAGCACCGCCCGGCTGGTGTGGCTCAGCGGACTGAGCACGGCCCCATGGACCAGGAGGTGCCAGGCTCGATTCCTGGTCAGGGCACATGTCCAGGTTGCAAGTTTGATCCCCAGTAGGGAGCATGCAGGAGGCAGCCAATCGATGTGTCTCTCTCATCAGTGTTTCTCTCTCTCCCTCTCCCTTCCTCCCTATCTAAAAATCAATAAAAACACATTTTTAACAAGAAAGAAAGTGAACACAGAGGAGCATTAGGGATAAGAAGCTGAGGTCCGGGAACAGCTTACATCCCTCCAGGGGTGTGTCCTGAGCCCTAGGGACCCCTGAGGCATCAGGGAGCTTGGTGTTTCCTAACAGGTTGCCTTCAAATCCCTCCCGAGTCTGTCCCTCCGCGAGGCGTGATGGTAGCGTGTGATTTTGTTTTGTTTTGTTTTTGTTTTTGTTTTATTTCTTAAAGTATTACAAAGAGTATTACACGTCTCTTTCCCACCCCCCCTTGACATTCCCCCGGCCTCCCCTAGCCCCCAGTGTCTTGTGTCCATTGGTTATTCTTATATGCATGCATACAAGTCCTTTGGTTGATCTCTTACCCCCCCGCAACCCTCCCCAGGCTTCCCACTGTAGTTTGACAGTCTGTTCAATGCTGCTCTGCCTTTGTATCTATTTTTGTTCATCAGTTTATAATGGTCTTTATCATCCCTAAATGAGTGAGATAATGTGGTATTTTTCTTGGCTTCCCAGGGGCCGTCTCAACCTCACAGGGGCCGTCCCAGACTCACTGGGGCCGTCCCAGCCTCACAGGGGTCATCTCAACCTCACCGGGGCCGTCTCAACCTCACCGGAGCTGTTTCAACCTCACCGGGGCCATTTCAACCTCACCGGGGCCGTTTCAACTTCACCGAGCATGTGATGTTTGAAGGTCCGCGTAGTTTGGAACAAGTGGGGCTTCTTCTGTGGCTTGGACGTCTTTTCCTCACAAACAGCCTGTTATTCTAAAAGCCACATTTTCATAAGGAGCCTCGGCATTTACCCAAGGGGGTCGGATGCAGTTATGGGGGAAAGAAAAATGGTTGGGGCTTACAGATTAGTCTCAGAAACAAGGATCAACATGGTTATTTAATCAGGAGAATGTATTCCTTTCTGTTCATCTGAAAAAAAAAGCCAGGGGCACAGGTGGGCACTCGGAGGTGCTCCGGCCTGGACCAGAGCGGACGGGCATCGAAGGGCGGGCAGCAGAGCACACGGGGAGCTGTTCTGACGCCAGGCCTTGACTTAGGAAGGCAGGTTCTCCCTGCGCTTCTCTACGGAAGCGCCCAGAGGAGGAAAGACAGCTCCACGCAGCGAGCCCGCGCCTGGCGCCCACGTCCGTCAGGCTGTGTCCCACACGCTGCGGGGCCCGCGTTTCAGTCCTTTCTAGGCGATGCCAGTCCCCCTGCTGGCAAGCACCACCGGCGTCTGTGACGGCTACGCTGCATGTGAGCCACAACCGGAACTTTGTAGACTGAACGGACCCTTGTGAGAAAACATAACACACAGAAGCCAAAGGGCAGGCAGCCTTGTGCTTTCAGCCCATGGGTCATCTCCACCACTTGACCGAGAGCCAGAGAAACCTGCCAGCATCAACCAGGTAGCGGAAGGCAGGAGAAACTGAGGCAGCGTATCTCCCATGATTCCCTGCCACATCCATGTTGCTTGCTCATACACTGGGGCTTAATAAGTTTAGGGTGGCACTCGGTAACATCGTAGTCACCAAAGGTATTGTCGGAAAAGAGGGGTTTCCGCCCTCACCGGTTTGCTCAGTGGATAGAGCATCAGCCTTTGGACTAAAGTGTCCCGGGTTCCATTCCAGTCAGGGCACAGGCCGGGGTTGTGGGCTCAATCCCCAGTGGGGCATGTGCAGGAGGCAGCCGATCCATGATTCTCTCTCGTAATTGATGTTTTGCTCTCTCTCCCTTCCTCTCTGAAATCAATAAAAGTATTTTTTTAAAGTGGGATTTCCCCCGCCCCACTAGAGCTCATCTGCATCCACATTATGCTCCTGACGTGTAAGCAGATGTCGGGTAGGGTCTCCCTGTGCCAGACACAGCAGCCCGAGTCCAGGTGCCGGACACACGCGGGCAGCCTCCTCAACTCCAGCCTGGTCCCCGCGCTGACGCCAGGTCTCCCGTGAGAACCCTGCGACCCGCTAGCCTGTGAGAAAGTTTGCTTTGCTCCTCCTCCCTCCAGCCTTCATTCTGGTAGCCTCTTCCCCTGGAAGTTTCCAGAAATCTCCACCCAGGAGACTTGTGCTCCTGCCCATTACCCTGCACTATGCCTACCGGCATCCAAATTCATCCTACGTGAGGACGCAGCCCTACGCAGATAACCCACCATCCCTGCCACCAGTGATAGAAATCAGGTCAGTGTACCAGCCCTACTGGAAAGACTACGCTGGAAAGCCAGCCATCTTCTCCTGGTTGGAAATCTCCATCATAAATCTTTGTTTTCCTTTCTCGCCATGAGATGTGAGTCTGCTGTGGATGGGCAACCGCAGGCCGAAGGGCCCGGCCCTGGCAAACAGGGCTAATGTGGCCCTTCCCCCCCGGAGCTAAGTGGCATGAACACCTGGTTGGCTTAGCTGACCATGTCTTATGGGTCACTTTGTAAGGGACGCAGCTGGCCCACCCCCAAGTTTTCCACCTGTGGTTGAACTGGGCAGGACGGGACCATCTGCATTGGCTCAAGCTGGGACACCTGGCAGGGGACCCGAGAAACAACCCCGCCACACAGGACGCTCAAGGTGGGAAGCCAGAGAGAAGCCTTGGGTGGGCGAGCAGTCTGCACACTCTGTGTAGACTTCATCTGCCCTGTCCTTCCACAGGCTCTGCGGTGGCCTTGGGTCCTGAAATGTGGCCCAAGGGCCTGTGTTTTATGGTGTGTAGACTGACATTCTCCTAACATGAGTCACCAATCACGTTGTTACCATTCAGCAGTGTTTGTGGGCCACAGGTGAAGGCCTTACCCCGGGGCCACTGAGACACCTCATGGGGCATCGTCAACTCCAAGCAACTCCTCTGGTAACAGGAGCTTAGAAACGCTGGCAAGCACATTCTGAAGGTTCTCCTACGTGTTTGGCATTGAACAATTAAACCGAGTTAAAAATGACTGTGATGTCCATCTAATAATCCTATATGATAAAAGCCTAATACGCTAAGTGTCCAGTTATCCGGTCATCCATTCAACCAATCAAAGTGTAATATGCTAATAATATGCTAAGGCTGCTCAACCGCTTGCTATGACCACCATGGGGCAGACAGTCGACCAGTCGACCAGTCACTATGACATGCACTGACCACCAGGGGGTAGACGCTCTGACCAGTAGGTTAGCTTGCTGCTGGGGTCCAGCCTATCTGGACTGAGTGAGATGGACCAGACACGCTCTGGAGCCCTCTCATGGTCCCTCCCCAGCCCCAATCATGCACCAGTGGGGTCCCTCCGCCTGGCCTGCACCCTCTCACAATTCAGGACCCCCTCAGGAGATGCTGGAGAGCTGGTTTCGGCCCAATACCGCAGGCCAGGCCAAGAGACCTCACTGGTGCATGAATTCGTGCACCGGGCCTCTAGTCTTATATAATTGACATGTAAGTTACGATATGGTTCCCTTCACTTAAATGCGAATGTTTCCTGTGATCACCTCTCCCAAACTCTGGTGTTACCTGGAGGAAGCGTTGTTTATGGGAAGCTGGTCAGGTTGGAGGTGATAGAGAGGCTGACGATGACTGGGGTCTCAGAGCACCCCAAACTTAGAGCATCATCCATGCTTTAGGTGAGGACCAAGAATGGGGATTAATGGATTTGAGCAAATGGAGAAGTTACAGTGGAATGGGGACCCTTCAGATGAATTACGGTAGAGCCCCGATACAGGGAGGGGCAAAAGTTGGTTTACAGTTGTTCACATGGAAAATAAAGTAATAATTAATAAGTAATAATGCAAGAATAAACTCTGTTTCATGTACTCGCAACTGTAAGGCCTGCTTCTGCCCTGTCCAGTATGCAGGACACATTGGTCATGTTACCTGACAGCTGCCAGGTGTCTACGGATCCCATTCTGCCACCTTCTCCTTGGCTGTTAGAACGTTAACAAGTGGCCATGGACATACCCATGGCCCATGGCTGTCCCAGCCACCTTTCAAAACGGCTGCACGGTGAAGAGATGAATGTCAGAGGTTTCCCATGTGTCAATGTACAATTGCTCTTTGCGGGCAAGAAGTTCACCATTTCTTAAAGAATAAAGAGTAAACCATCTTTTATTTTTACTTAATCCCTTCACCTGTGTCACCTGGCTCCCACACCCCCTTCCCGCTGACCGCTGTCTGGCTGTGCTCCGTGCTGTGTTCTCTATGAGTCTGTGGTGGGGGAGAGAACCGAAGGGATTAAGCAGAAAAACAAAACTCAGACACAGACAACAGCACGCGATGCCCAGAGGGAGAGGGGGCTGGGGCAGGTCGAGGAGTGCAAGGGGGATAAATGTGACGGAAGGAGACCTGACTTTGGGTGGTGAACATGTGATACAATATACAATGGTGTGTTACAGACCGTACGCCTGAAGCATATACAATTTTATTAACCAATAACTCCAATAAGTTTAATAAAAGATGTATATAGGGTGTCCCAAAATGTACACACACACTTTGAATAATTATAAAGGCAGTGCTAATTACATTAAAACTCACTTTTAAAGGCGTACACATTTTGCGGAACCACCATCCTTGTCATGAACCCCCAGAGTCCACTTGTTTCTGTGACTGTCATCCAGGGACCGCACAGGGCAGAGCCCTCTTCTGCCTCTAACTGTTGTGATGACGTTTTCCTAACCCTCTTCCCCTGAGACTGCTGAGCCTGGTCACTGTATTCTTTAGGGATCCCACAGCCGCAGTGACCCGGAGTGATTGGGGAGCGTGCGGAACCCCTGAAGAGCATAAATACAGCCCGAGTCCTCCTGGCCTTCGTCTGGAGCTGAACACACGCCATCAGCACAGCCCTGGTGGTCACCTCAACCAGGAGGAGAAAGTACTAGCGCCTGCACGGCCTGCCTACCGCGGGCTGTGTGTCTCTGGCAAGTGTGTTCATTGTGGCTGGTGAGTGTGCTCACAGTGGCCGCGCCAGGAGACTCATCTGCTGTCAGAGCTGCTCCTAGCGCCCCCCTCTCCCACGCCCAGGCGGCCTCTCTGGCTGGAACTCGGTTGGTTCTGTAGACCTTGCACACCTGGATCATAACCCTGCCGCAAAGCAGCCACCAAGGCCAGCCCGGCTCCTGATCGCCCCTTGAGACAGGCCCGCGCTCTCCTCTCCAGGCAGGACGCCCGCCCTGGGTATTCCCAGCACCTGTGCTGCTGGGCGCGATCACTGAGGGAGGACCAGTCCCAGCGCTCCCCCCGCACAAGGGCAGCTTACACACCATGCAGCCGGCTGACAGCCAGGGCAGCGTGTGCGCTCAGAAACCTACCCACCTGTGTGCAGCCAAACTTTACTGCTTAAGTGACAGTGAAATACAGGTAGAGTCTGGATTTATTTTTTTGCACTGGGACTTAAAGAAATCCAATATAAGTAAGTTTTCAGAAGAGAGATAATACAAGCAGACTCACTAAAATATCCCCTTGAATCCTGCATTTACAACCTGATTCTAGTTATTAAAAAAATAAAATAAAATAAAAAGATTTCCACCAAGTTTATCAGGAAGTTTCCACAGAGCTTACCATGAACTGCACAGGTCTGCACGGCTCATACACCGCTCGCCGGCCAGGGGTGCGCAGCAAGGCCTTGTAGCTTGGCCAGCGCCTTCTCACACCCTCCAGCAGCGCACGGGGCCACAGAGGCCCCCGTCTTTATTGGGTGTAAGAGTATCGCCCCACCCTTCACACCGATTAAAATAAAGTGAGGGCTGTGGGCCCACGCGGCTCCCAGCAGCTAAGCTGGAATTAACTGCCCAGCGGATCCCAGCGCAGCCATTGCTAAGCCAACTCACCCAGAAACGAGTCACCAGGCAGAGAATAACTCAAGAAAATATAATTAGGGAAATTAAACCTTTTTTTCAAATCATTGATTTGGCTTATACGATTCCCATTTCACTTGAAAACACCGCACAGTGAAGGCGTGCCCTCCCGCTCCTGGGCACCTGAGGGCTGTGCTGGGAGGGGCGTGTGGGGAGGGTATGTATGGGGGTCTCCTCGGGGCGGGGAAATCTCAATCTGAAAGTAAAAGTATAGACTCACAGTCAAAAGTTTTGCACAATGGCCCTCCCCGCAGCTCAACTAACTGGTTGGCAACATTGTCCTGATGCACCAAGGTTGTGGGTTCAATCCCCACGCAGGGCACATACAAGAATCAACAGATGAATGCATAAGTAAGCCTCTCTCTCTCTCTCTCTCTCTCTCTCTCTCTCTCTCTCTCTCTCTCTCTCTTCTTTATTGATTGTGTTTCTCTAGAGACTCGGAATAACACCCTTCTCTGGGATTTCTGTGTTGTCAAGCCGCAGCCTTTGTATTCAACCCTTTCTCTTCTATTTTTCTGGGAGAGAAATACCCTCGGTGGCCCCTTAAGAATCAGGAACATCCTGGGATTTCCTTTTGAAATGTAAACTCTAGTTGTGAAAGCTCAGATCCTCGCAACCATTTCCCGTGGATTCCAAAATACAGTGATTAAAGAGTGTCCTCCCCTCCCCTTCCTACTCTACGGGTCTTCCGGACACAGTTTTATGTGATGGCCCGGCCCCGGCCCCCGCCAGCGTCCCTCCCAACACGCTTCTGACATCCTCAGTGCCGCACAGCCTCGCCCACCCCCTCGCCGCTCCTCCCTCTCTCCTCTCTTCCTACTAACGGTTTTTGTACATTAGCTCTCACCAAAAAGAAAAAAGAATCCCTCTGAATGGTAAGTTAGCACCACAGAGGCGGACACTCTATCCTAGCAACAGCCACCAAACCCACTGTCACCCACAAGGACACCGTCTGCTTCCTTCTAGAAAGAGATTCGCAGCAGCCCGCCCTCCCCCGCTCTCGTTATGCACGTCATGAGATGAGAGGAGACGGGAGGTTGTCCAGAAACAAATCCCATTGAAATGATGGGCTTGGCGATCCCGCCTTTCCCACGGGTGTCGTGGCAACACGCATGCAGCCCGTGTTCAGTCCAGGTCAGTGTGGCCGGGGGTGTCCAGTACAAGGGGCTGCCATATCCATCGCCTCAGTTCACCTTCAGAACACCGCACGGGTGGGTAGATCTGAAAGAGGGGGGAGACCTAAGAACTCAGCGAGGCAGGTACGTCTCGGTTTACACAGGGTCACCGGAGCCTCGCCTTCGCGTCTTTATGCTGCAGGTACCAGCCTCAGGTGCGAGCAGAAAAAAATAAGCATCTAAGTTGACGTAGAAAAGTCATGAAGAAACTTCCTAGAGAAGATATGGGCCGGAAAAGGCTACCGGGAAAAGGCGAGTCTGGATTCTGATGCAGCTCTTACCTCCCAGCCCTTGGGGGGCTGTGGGGCTGCCTCCTCCCCTGGCAGACACCCTCTAGAGAGCCTGTCAGCCCAGCGAGGCTGGGCCCCCAACGCTGTCAACGCTGCTGAACACCCAGGAAGTAAGCACTTCACAGTCCCGAGGTTCCAGGCTGTGCTCACAGTTAGAAAGTTCACAGAGTAGCTGGACCGTGAAATAGCTGCTGTTCAGTGGTTGCCACCTATGGAAATGGTATTTTACATGGTTCAGCCTCACACATAGTGAGGCCCTCTCTCGGCTTCCTGTTAAGACACGAGGCTTCATGTGTCCAGTTTAGTCTGCAGAGAGGATGATGGGAAGAGGACTTCTGGAATAGCCTCTAGTCTATCTTATAATCAGCAGGGCTCATGTTGGGTACTGACGTAGATGCTGTTGAGTACCCATGGTGACTACCAGTAGGTGCTACTGGTGCCCACGGTGGCTATGGCTGGGTACTATTGGGTGTTGTTTGGTACCTTGGTTGGTGCTGTTGAGTACTAGTGGGCACCCATCGTGGATACGTTGAGTCCTATTGGATACCTATAGCGAGTACTGTTGGGTGCTGCTGGGTACCTATGCTGGGTGTTGTTGGTACTTATGGGGGGCACTGTTGGGTATTGTTAGGGGCACCATTAAGTACTGGGATAGAAACAAAAGCAATCGCAGAGTTTGTTCTTTGGTTTTTCTCTGAAGGAGTGCAGCATCTCAAGGGGAGAAGTGAAATTTCGTCTCTAGGGCTTTGGGAGTCATATACTAAAGAGAGACTTAGGCCTAATATCATATTTTGCAAATTCTAAAATGTAAGTGAGTTGCTACCAAAAAAGCCAGAAAGGATCACAGTTCAGCCGCAGCAACATCCACTGAGCGAACACATGGAAAAAGTACTCCTTCTCCATTCACCAGAAGGCAAACTCACTCCTTCTCCATTCACCGGAAGGCAAACTTCCAGCCACAATTCGAGGGGCTCTCCCTGAGGCTGGGCAGCTCGCAGGCACAACAAGAAAAGAAGAAATGGAGTCGTGATGACATAAATTGACCTCGAACGTGAGTCATAATCTGTGGGTAGTTTTTAGATAAAGGAACCTTGAGAAATGACCACTGAAACACAGACACGTGAAAACACTTCCTTTCAGAACCCGCCTCCTGCCCGAACGCCCGTGTGTCCTGCTGTCCATTTTAGAATGTGCAGAACATGCGCGTATGTGCTAATATCGCTGCGTTACCAGAACCCTATAATTCTGAAGACTCTCAAGTCCCTTCATAAACCACATGGGGAAGCCCCTGGAGGACACACAGAGGACCCTCCCTGTGAGAGTAAGACAGGCCCGTCGTCGAGTCTCTGTTCATTCAACCACACCCGATCCACGGAGCACCAGGGGGCGGTTTGCCTCATCCACGCGCCCACGTGACGGACATCAGAGCCTCCATCATTAAATCAGCTCCCAAGGGGAGGATGGCGACGTCTGCTGCTCAAAAAGCAATAAAATGCCAACCTCCTAACACGCAGCTCCAAGGATCTATAGAAAGAGGAACGATTGTAAAAGAAAAGTTCAAAGTTATATTTTTTAGTCATTAATGCTAACATCAGGATTTGTTCTGGAAAGGTGTGTGTGTGCGTGTGTGCATGTGTGTGTGTGCGCGCGCGCGTGTGTGTGCGCGTGTGATGTTCCCTTAAAGCAGCAGGTCATCCCAAGGGTTTGGGAAACAGGCTGCCACGCCCGGAGTTGCAGATTTGGGTCTGGCTGGGGCTGAGGTCAGTTTGTACTGAGTTCGCAGTGACACTGGGCTGCTGGTCCAGTGTCCTGCTACCACTTCTTTTCTTTTTTTAATCCTCACTGGAGGGTATTTCCATTGAGTTTCTGAGAGAGTGGACAGGAGAGAGGAGAGAGGTATAGAGAGAGAAACGTCAATATGAGAGAGACACATCGATTGGTTGCTTCCTCCACGCTGCCCGACCAGGGCTGGAGATGGAACCTGCAAGGCAGTACCTGCCCTTGACCAGAAATCGAACCTGAGACCCTTCGGAGCAAGGGCCCAGGCTCTAACCACTGAGAACGCCGGCCAGGGTGCTATCACCTCTTATACCAATCAGGAGCCTATCGTTATTTCATATACTACCCGCCTCCTAAGCAGAGCACATTGTGGACAGGATCAGGCAGCATCTGTGAGAAATGGTTGTGAAATACACTCATTATTCACGCGGAATGGCTGAGCTGCAGCACCGTATAAAGGCGTGGCCCTCGCAGTCATGGTGACCGCAGACTCACGGGCGGGTTTGCAAAGGGTCTGCCACCCCCGCTTTCTGCCCCAACAGCCGCTACAGGAAGTGAGAGGCTGAGGGAGGGTCACTGGGGCCCTCCGCCAGCCGGTGCCGATGTGTCATCTGCCTAATGCAATCAGCTTAATTGTCCGGAATCAATTATGGTCGTCGAAGGCGGGAACCTGGCTCACAGAGCAGGGGTGTCACTCTGGAAAATTATGTCATGTGGCCGGAGCAATCCCTCAGTCCTTGGTCTAGTCATGGACTTGCTGCGCTCCCAGCAACCTCCTCAAGTCGCCAGACGTATCTGAACACCTTCCTTACTATCACCGGGGCCAGGGAGGTCCACAGCGAGGGCGGTCTGGACTCTGGCTGATGCCAGCAGGAAGCCACTGCCCCCGCCGGCTGTGCCTGCACCCTCGGGTCTGGGGCACCTACCCCGGTTTGCTCCTGCAGACACCCAAACTCTCCCCATTCCGCCAGCGTTAACATTGCCGTCCACGTGGGCATGGACCTGCCTCGGAGCACAGCTCCCGACACAGTGTGTATCCTCAGCAACGTTTCCGAATGAAGGGAAGGAAGGAAGGGAGAGAGGGACGGAGGGATGGAAGGACGGAGGGATGGAGGGACGGAGAGAGGGAGGCTGCAGATGGTGACAATAATCGTAAAGGGATCGAGTATCAGAGCAGGACACAGGTCTCCAGCGACAGGTGGAAGGTTGCAGCGTGGACAGAGAACAGGACTCAGGACACGCTGAAGACTTGGGGCGGGGCTCCCCAACACAGCCTCCGGGGAATCGGCACGATCATGTGAGGGAAAAGCAGAGAGGAACCACACGCACGCACACACACACACACACACACACACGCACATGCCACACACACACGACCCCAGTGAACCAGCTTGGCGGCCACATTTGTCGGCGAGTGTTGTGGGCCTGTGAGACAGACGGACTCAGCCATCAGTGTCCTTCATCAAGATCCTGCTCCAATCACCTGAGGTGGTTTTATCACAGATGACGGACAACTAAGCATCGTGTCGTAACCAAATCTTTAACACTGAGGACATCACGCCGCCTGCTCGCCGCCATCTCACACTAACGAGGAGGCGCCTGCCTGTGGGGACATTGGTCCAGGGCAGGACCAGGCTTTCCTTTGGGGAAATGTGTCGTGCGTGTCCCACCAGCCCGTCCCATCCTTGTCCTCACACACCCCGTGTTCCAGGCAGTTCCCCACGTGGGTGAGGCCCCTCCCCCAGAAGAGGCACCCAGGGTGCTGGACCTGGGCCGGGGCCCAGCCCGACACCAACCAGGCTGGGCCTGGGCATCTCAGAGCCCGCGAGCAGGGCACACCAGGGCTCCGTGGGAAGAGCCCCCCCCCGCCCCACTCAGGGCTCCCTGTGGAGGCGCCTGCACTGTGATGTATAAACCTAAACCGTGAAAGTGGAATCCACCACAGGACACGGGGTCAGGGCGAGGCAGGTGGGAAGGAAGCCCTTAGGAAGGAAAACCGTGAGCGGGTAACGCTAAAAGGAGACCCAGTCCACGCCTGGTGCCTCGGTGAACGGGAGAAGCACCCTTTTTGGTTTGAGGGGCTCCTTAGCGGGCGGGTTGGGGACCGTGCAGAGGACAGAGCCCCGTCCTCGCCAGATGTTGCTCTCAGGGCTGCCTGCGCAGGCCGCACCCACCGCTGTGTCTGTGCCAGAAGCGGCCCATCTGCGGAAGCCCCTTCTCCGCCAGGCGTGAGCCCGCCCTCCGACCGCTCTGCGCTGAGCCTGGGTCCCGGGACAGCACAGGCTCAGCCTGAGACTCGGGGCTTTGTGCTGCTCGCTGTGCCTGATGGGCCACGGGTGCCGGGAGGCATTTCCTGGTGATTTCCCCGGGAGCTGCGCTCACCCTCCCGCGGTACCAGCCCTTGGAGGTCTCCACCAGGCCGTGCATCCTTCCCTGGTGGCTCAGGGCGACGCCTGTCCACGCCCCAGAGCCCGGCGACTGGTTTTGTTGTAAACATTAGAGTATTGGATTCTCGCAGTGACAACGTTTTAAATAAGAGGCAGAATACAACCATTTCTAAAGCTAAGGACCATCATGTCAAATGCATTTGGTAGGAAGAGAAATAGCTATGTTTTTCTTTTCTTTTCTTTTCTTTTTAAAATTTATTTTTATTGATTTCAGAGAGGAAAGGAGAGGGAGGGAGAGAGAGAGAAACATCAATGATGAGAGAGAATCATGGGTCGGCTGCCTCCTGCACGCCCCACACTGGGGATCGAGCCCGCAACCCGGGCCTGTGCCCTGACCTGGAATCGAACCGTGACCTCCTGGTTCATAGGTCGACGCTCAATCATGTTCTTCAATCACATCGTACTTTATATCTGCATGTGTCCTTCCCTTTCCCACACTTTGGTCGGAGCTTCTTAGGGCAGCCCAGAGAGGGCACTAGGCCGCTGGCGTTGGGGTGGGGACCCAGAGGGAAGCGCAGCACTGGCACAGGCGGTGCCAGGCCGTCCGCGTTCCCCCAGGCGGGCGGGCGTCGCTCACCCACACCAGCCTCCCCTCCACACGGGCCCGCGGAGCCGCCTCCTCCGGGAGGTGCTGTTCTGTGCGCTCAGCAAGGCGTTAGAAAATGCAAAGGGTTTGACGTGAAGGAGAGTGACATGAGTGACACGGAACGAAAGCAACGGTTCTTTTAAATGTCACGCGATTCTCTGTTCAAAGTGGAGCACCCCAAAATAACTCCGAGCACGCTGGGACCCGCGTCCTCTCTTCCCTCCGCCGCCCCCAGTGCGCCCACACCCCCTCCCCCTTCCTGCCCTGTCGGCACAGGTGCCCCCCCCCCCCAGCTCCCCACGCTCAGGCAGGCTGCTGCGGGCAGAGGCAGGCTCGCTGCAAGGAGCTGTGCCTCCCTGCACGGTACTGAGGCTTTCTGAACCATGGAATCGGTTACCAATCTGAGGGCCCAGGCTGGTCCTTTAAAACAAAGAGGAGGCTCACCGTCCCCCCCTCCCCCCACCGTGTTTCCCTCTGATAAGAACAGAGGACTCGCCCGGGTCGGTGTGGCTCAGTGGTTGGAGCATTACAGGAAGGGTTGTGGGTTCAATCCCCCGTCATGGTGTGTACGTCAGGCAGCCGATCAATGTTTCTCTCTCACATCAATGTTTCTCTCTCCCTCTCCCTCGCTCTCTAGAATCAATGAAAGATAAATCCTAGGGTGAGGACTAAAAAAAAAATAGAAGAATTGCCAAATGGAGAACTTGGTGGAATAAAAGGTTTCTGCTCAGAACAAGTGCCCGACAGGGAGATGGACTCTAGAGACTGTCGATTCGACTTAACTTTCCCACGAGGACCGTTAGCAAGAAGCACTTCCAACGTTGACGGTCACGTTTGGTAGTGATGCCAAGGGATGACCTTGACTAGGGCCCTTCCCACAGGTGTGACCTGCAGGCCCACCGCCTGCCCGGCCGCATCTCAGCCTGCCCGGGGGACCTGCGCCCGGGGGGACCCGCCAGTGGGTGGGAGTGCCGGGAGGCGGCAGGGCAGGAGGCCACATCGCACAGTGCTCCCGTCTATACTGTTCTTACTTAAAATCAACTCAGCTCAATTGTTTAGACTTGAAGTCATGCTAACCAGCACCCCCCCCCCACCCCCAACGGCACTGTCTGCAGCCTAGGACGGACGGGGTGCATGTGGATTACAGACATTGACGAGCGTCAGGCATGTAGACTTCACGTAGGTGCTACATCCCTCAGACCTGGGTTCATACCGAGCCTGTCCACCTACTACGTGTGGCTTCGGTGGAGCCAGGTAAGCTCAGGGTCAGGACCTTGAAGGTGACGGTGGCTGGTGCTGCCTGGATTCAGGGGGCGCTGCCCCCCTTCCTGGCCCCCCCAGCTCCCGCCCCACGCGGAGCTGGCCTGTAGCCACGCTGGGCCGTGACCCCTGAGTCGGCTTGTTTACCATTTTGTCCCAGGATTTGAAAACAAGCTCTCACTAAGTAGGCAGGAATTAATGGATCTTAATTACACCCTGTAGGCTGGCTGAATGCACCCAGATGAGCAGGCACTTGCATTAGCCCTGAAGCCCTTAAGATGAGTCACCCCTTGACCAGGTCCCTCTTTGCTCAGTAATTGTAGGTGGAAGGAAGGTATCTTTAAAGGCATCTAATTAGTAGCAGGACTCACCCTGATATAGAGATCTGATCCCGGAGCCCACGGCTATGAAAGTGCAAGGGGTGGGGGCAGGGTGACTCCAGGGGCCCTGGGGGCAGTCAGACCGGATTCATGGCCGGCCGCATCCCATCCACCTGCTGCCAGGAGAGAGGACACCAACCCCGCCTCCGGGTGCTGGGAGCCCGCAAAGGAGCCGGAGGGACACCTGTGTGTTCTCCTGGTATTCAGATCCAGGTTTGCTGAGAGGGCGGGGAAGAGGTTTAGCTCAGATTCTGGGGCGTCACTTCATAGCAGACGGTGCTCCGTGAGGTACAGGCCTCAGTGAGGGAGGGTGAGGCGGGATTCAGGATGAAGCCTCAGGCACGCCCTGTGTCACCCTCACCATCATTGGCCTTGACAGAGACTCCTGCTTGCCTGCCAGCATGGGCCCTGCCCCCTGGCTCACTGGGCCCTGCCCCCTGGCTCGCTGGGCCCGTCCGTCCCCACTGAGCCCTGCCCCCTGGCTCGCTGGGCCCTGCCCCCTGGCTCACTGGCCCCGTCCATCCCCACTGGCCGCACATGCCACGTCCCAGGCCCAGGTCCCCTCCATGTGGGAGTGGGACGGAGGCTGCGTGAGAAGGCGGCTTGTTGACAGTGAGGATGCAAAGTCAGAACAAAATCAGGCTCGAAAACAAAACAAGAACCTGTCGCTGAGACACCGACCCCTGAGAACACGGTTCCACACACGGCAGCTTCCGTGTCTGCTGGAGCCTTCCATTCGGGCAGCGTGGGAGCCCCCGGCTGAAACCTCTTATTTGAAAAGGAAGCCAGTGGGAAACCATGTCCATTTTACGGCCTCATTTCCGTAACACGCTTTCCCCTGAAGTGAAAAATGTTTCTATACTGAAACCTAACGGCTTCCCACACGCGGTGTGAGAGCTCTGCAGGCCTTTCCCGGTGAAACTGGGGAAAACTATTTTTCAAATATATTTTTATTGATTTCAGAGAGGGAGCTAGAAGGAGAGAGAGATAGAAACATCAATGATGAGAGACAATCATTGATCGGCTGCCTCCTGCACGCCCCACCCTGGGGATGGAGCCCACAACCCGGGCATGTGCCCTGACCGGGAATCAAACTGTGAGCTCCTGGTTCATGGGTCAATGCTCAACCACTGAGCCACGCCGGCCGGGCATGAAAACTATTTTTAATGAAAAACCAAACAGGTAAAGCTTCTGGAAGTGGCCCTAAGGGCACACAGCTGACGGAGAAGCGTGTGCCCAAGAAAATCTACAGAAATCGGTAAAGAATGGCGAGGCCTGTGTATTGTCACTCCCTCCTCCCGGGAGCCCCTCCAGGTGCCGCAGCAGGAACACAGCAGGGCTCGCTGTGCCCCAGCCCTCGGTCACTGGGCTACCTTCCTGGGAGGAGCGGACTCGGCGTTTCTCATCCTTCCCCCCCCCCACCTGTGTCCCAGGAAAGAGCAGCGGGAGGGGGCTCCTCTGCCTACCCAGACCCCACTCATGGGATGAGTAACATGCTGAGAATACAGAGTTCAAACCACCAACAGACCCTATCTAATAAAGAGGGAATATGCAAATTGACCATCACACCGTAATGGTCAAGATGGCTGCACCCACAGCGGAGGCCGAGTTCCCATAAGGAGCCTTAACAGGCAATCAGCAGGGACCTGAGTCTGCGTGGCGCTGGGCCAGGGCAGGTGACCTGAGGCTGTGCCCCCCGCCTGGTGGGGCTTGACGGAGACCTCAGGCCATGCCCCCCACCCTGGTGCTGGGCCAGGGACCTGAGGCAGCATCCCTACCCAGCGGGGCTTGACGGGGTGGGGCCGGCCGGGTCTGGATCTAGCCCCAATGAGGGTGAGGCCAGCCAGGTCTGGGTCTCATGCAATTTCAAGGTGCACATGGGTGGGCGGGGACTTGACTCTGGTCCCGTGGTGCGCCCCAGACTCTGACAGGAGGAAGATTTTCATATGCATTTTGCTAATTTTCTTTCATCTCTGACACTTCTATTATAGAGAAAGGGCAAATAGCAATATTAAAATATTTCCTCTAATTAATTCCCTTTCAATGTGCATGAATTTCGTGCACCGGGTCACTAGTAAAGCCATAAAAATATATGCACTGAACAACAGGGCACCAAAACACATGAAGCAAAAGCATACAGAATCGGAGAGAGAAATAGATAATTCAGCAGTAATCGCTGGAGAAGAGGGTGGGGTGGGTTACAGCAGCAGCCCGGGTACCTGGGACGTGGAGGGAGTCCGGGCTGCCTGCGGCTGGGTCATCGCTCATCTGCTCCCGGGCGTCAGTCCTGCTTCTCAGGGTCAGCAGGGCGGACCCTCTGCTCTCACTTGTCGGCGCGAAGGGGAGGCAGCTGCCTGCAGGGACAACGGGACACGGGTTAAGGCCGGTTGCTCCGGAGACACCCACAGGGAGTCTCCATCCAGGGAGACCCTCAAGGACAGCCGGCAGTGACCAGGCCGCGGCTGACCTCAATGCGGGGCCCACACAGGCCCACACGGCACGGCTCCCCACTCCGATCCGGAGCCGCGGCGGCCAGGACCTCGCATCAGCTCCAACCCCTGCTTCAGACCCGCCGGGGATGCTGGGAAGTGTACCATTTTAGCGATTTTAAAGTGGTTGGTTCTGTGGCATTAAATGCATTCACATAGCTGTGCAGACATTCCCACGGTCCCTCTCCAGAACGTTCCAACTTCCCACACTGAAACTCTGTCCCCATTAAACACTGGCTCCCCCTCCCCACCCTCAGGCCCTGGAAACCACCCGGAATTCACCTTCTGTCTGTGAGTCTGACTCTGGGAACTGCACCTGCGTGAACTCATACAGCATGTGTCCCCTTGAGCCTGGCTTATCACGTGACAACATGCCACACTTCATCTACGTTGCAGTGTGGTCAGAAGCCCTTCCTTTCTGAGGCTGCATACGACTCCCCTGGATGGACGGACGGCCTTGGCTCATCCGCTCACCCCCGATGGGCTGCTCCCACCTTTGACGACTGTGAGTCACACCACTGTGAACATGGAGGCACCGCTCTCTCTTTGGCCTCCTGCCTCCATGTCTTTGGAGTCTTATGCCCAGAAGCGGAGTGCTGGATCATGTGATGATTCTACATGGAAAGTGTGAGGAATCACCACACCATTTCCACAGCCGCTGCACCCGTCACATGCCCATCCGTAAGGCACAGGGGCCCAATACCTCCATGTCCTTATTTATTTTTTAAGTAACAGCGATCCTAGTGAGAGTAGAGTGGGGCCTCCCTGTGGTTCTGATCGCGTCTCCCTGGTGCTTAGAGATGCTAAGCATCGTGTCTGTGCTCATTAAACCTCTGTCCGTCTCCCTGGAGAAATGTTTACTCAAAGTCCTTTGCTCAATATTTTTTTAAAATTTTTATTGATTTCAGAGAAGAAAGAAGAGAGAGGGAGAGAGAGAGAGAGAGAGAAACATCAATGAAGGGAGAATCATAGATTGGCTGCCTCCTGCACGCCCCACACTGCGGATGGAGCCCACAACCCGAGCATGTGCCCTGGACCGGAATCGAGCCAGGACCCTTCAGTCCGCAGGCCAATACTCTATCCACTGAGCCACCCCAGCCGGGGCCTCTGCTCGCTTTGTAATTGGGCTGTGGGGTGTTGTGGTTGCTGACGTGCAGTCTCGACAACCCCTTACCAGGGATATGACTCACACATTTCCGCCCATTCCGTGGGGCCTTCTCGCTCTGCCTGTTGTGCTCTTGGGGGCACACAGTCTTTTATATGAAGCCCAATGGGCCCTTCCCTTGGGTTGCCTGTGCTTTCCGTGTCAATCCAGGAAGCCATCAGCACGCCCCGTGTCATAAAGCGTTTCCCCTCGATTGTCTCCTAAGGCCTCTGCAGCCACAAGCTATTCCTGCCAGGTGCCCTTTGCCAGGAAGCTGCCAGAGGACGTGTCAGAACACCGGGGTCAACCGAGGAAACAGGGAGCAGGCCAGAGGGGGGTGCAGAGGGACCTCGCAGCACAGAGGCGCTGGGAGTACGGGGGAGCCTGCAGGTGGGCAGAGCGGGGGGGGGAGCTCTGGGGGCAGGACCCGCATGCTGAGAGCGAGCCCCCTACATGCGTGTGGGGTAAGTCTGGGAACCGTGTGGCCAGCTGTGACAGATCTGGTCGGGCGCGTGGAAACAAGACCACGGTGTCGCTGAAACACGAAGCTCATGAGACCAAGGCCAACACTGACGGCGGGGAAAGCAAAGGCCGTACGAGGGGAAATGGGATCCAAGTACCCTGTTTGGCTCAGGCGCGAGGAGTATTGACAGGGACCAAAACACGCCAAGGCACCACCCTGCCCAGCAATCGGATTGGCCACCAGGCACTGAGCTCACGGGGCACAGAGCAGGGTGGCAGGGGGTGGTGGCAGGGGGCCCCTGCCTGCCAAGAACCGGTCCTCATTTCCATGACAGAAACTCAGCTGGGAAGTTGGCAAACAGAGGCCTCACCGAGCAATCACAATGTATTATTTAGAACAAAGGAAATAAATGCCTAAAAAGCAGGAACAGAGGCTTGGAAGCGGTTGTTTCTTGGAAGCAGGACGGAGAGGGGCCGGGGGAGCGTCTGTGTTGTGTTCTAAGCACTTTCACATGGTTTGATTCTCAGCAAGCGGTCACATGACTTGGGGACGCTTGGACCCCTCGTGCTCCCGTGAACTCAGCGCGCCCACGGTCAGGGTCACCCCCGATTCGGAGGCAGGAACCCCTTCCTTGCGGCCAGCGGCCCGGGCAGCACAGGTGGTTTTCCAGGGCAGACTGGCCGGAGGTCAGCCCTTCCTGCCTCCGGAACTGAGCACCGGCCCCGAGCGACCGGAGACCCCGCAGCAGCCCAGCCTGGGGAGGAGGCCTCACTGCCAGCACCCCTGAAAGAGGGGTGGGGAAGGGGAGGTGGAAAACCAGCAGAAATTCTCCCAAGATGGAGCCTCCCTCCTAAACTGCCCCGGGAGGGTGGTTTAAACTTCTGGCTGAATGTGAATACCAATAATCAATAACATGCAGTGGCTGAAGTCAACACCAATCAATCCACCAGCACGAGATACGCCCTTGAATGAGGCCAATCTGGCTGGCCTGGCCCGCTGCCTCGTGAGGGAAGGCATGGCCGGGCATCTCCGGGGACTCAGCGGAGGAGGGCCGTGGCACGATGCCATGGCGGAGAGGAAGGACGCTGCCAGGCCACTGTAGGATGAATAAACGGAAGTCCGGTTTTAAGAAAATGGAAGCGGTCCCCAAGTCCTCTGCCCAAGGTCCCAGGAGGCCAGTGACAGTGTTCATGCGGAATCTCGGGCGTGACAAAGGGCAGCGCACGGACAGCGTGGACGGTTATCTGTAGCTAGCCTTAGAGATTGGAGCGTCATACAGAACAGCAACAGGTTAGCTCAGTGGTCGGCAAACTGCGGCTCGGCAAACTGCGGCTCGCGAGCCACATGCGGCTCTTTGGCCCCTTGAGTGTGGGCTCACGAGCTGTGGTGTGCTGACCACTGGGTTAGCCTTTTTAAGGGAGAGGGTTAAAGAGGATGCAACGGAGAGAGAGGCTGACTCTGTACAAAGCAGGCCTTTCTGACTCACACTGAGCCCTTCGAACATGAAACGCGTCGTCGCTGTTGGGATTGTTCCAAAGCAAGACGAGCTCCCGGCAAGAAGGGTTTACTATGGATGCATTTCTGCCTTTCCCCTGAGACTCACACTAGGCAAGAACAAGTTTAAAAAAATGACTGATTTCAGAGAGAGGAAGGGAGAGGGAGAGAGAGATAGAAACATCAATGATGAGAGAGAATCATGGATCGGCTGCCTCCTGCACGCCCCACACTGGGGATGGAGCCCACAACCCAGGCATGTGCCCTGACTGGGAATTGAACCGTGACCTCCTGGTTCATAGGTTGACGCTCAACCACTGAGCCACACGGGCCAGACTGCACTCTGTTGCTTTGTTTGCTTCACGATATGTGATACTTTGAGCTCTGAGTTAAGACCCAAGAAAATGCCGTAAGCAGGAAGGTGGACTCGCACTCCCAGTGGCTCTGGACAGCCCGGCCGTCACTCTCATTTCCTGTCCGCACCCTAAGTGCCACTTACAGACGCTGACGTCCTAAGTGGTTCCAGATCCCCTCCGTGTCCACATGGAGACGAGAGCGATGGGATCCAGATGCTTTCCTGGCAAACAGGTCCCCTGTCGGGAAGGCAAGCGGGACAGGAAGGAACTCACCGAGGCCGAGACACTTATTACATACGCGGTCCCCGCGCCTGGGCACCCGGTGAGCACGCAACCCCCTCTGTGATCCACTCGCCTGCAGGGACCGCGTCTCATACAGTCCTGCTCGCCTTTTTAAATAATTCATCGGTTCATTGTAATGTTTCTAATGCCTTACGGCACAGCCTATAAGACAGCACCGATAGATCAGAGAGCTAAGGCTTAATAAAATCCCCAAAGCTGCTGGAAATTCCCTCTGAGAGCCACGGGGGATGATCATGTCACGTGTCGCCACAAATCGCTGGCGTTGGAAGGAGAGGTTAGGAATTGCTCTGCTTCCCAGGGCTCCAGGGTGGCCACTCAGGTGGGCACTGTCACCGCAGGTTTGTGGATTTCATCAAACACATGCTTCACAGTGTTTCCGAGTGGAACAGCGTAATCTTCACGAGTGTGTTGGATAGTTCCACAGTCTCCTCTTGGCATGAGATGAGCGTGAGCGAAGGCTGTGTCCCAGCCCGGCCGGGGCCGTGACAGGAAGCAGCGCAGGGACGGCCTGGCGCCCGCCCCGCTGTCTGGAGAACTAGGTGCCTCCCTCCCCACTAACCCTTCCACGTGTGTGTCACTCCCACGCGGCGTCAGAGGTTAAGGGTAACTCACTCTCACCAGGAGCTCCAGGTCACATGACCCTGGGCGTCTGTACTGCTACTGAGCGCCCTGCACATCAGGCGACCGCCCTGCCGCCCTGGCAGGTGGAGCAGCAGCTGCCGGCCTCAGGGATTCTGCATAAAGTCTGACCCCCAACAAATAAATGTATATTTTACCCCCAGAAGCTTCCTTTGAACCACGCTTTTGTTGCACGCTCCGGTGCTGCTGACACCAGGGCCGACCAGCGTCTCCCCCGCGTGCAGGACGGAGGGTGTGCACCAGTCAGCTCACAGCGCTGGCCCCACCCAATTCCGGGGGGACTTGGGGTGCAGGGCGCTGGCCCGACGCAAAGCTCAGTCTGCCGGCTCCCCTTGGAGCTGCAGGAAATGACATGCGTTTTGAGGAATGTGACCGTTTGGAGACAGTTGTATGTGGTTCCCACGGCAGTTTTCTCCACACACAACGCCACCCGGATGGGGACCGGAGAGTGACACGACGGAAGAGGCCGGGATAAAAGGGAGGGGGGTGTCACGGTAACATTTTGGGGGGAAAGTGCATTTTTAAGCCAACCAGCATGTGGATGAGATAGTGGAAATGCGAACAGCCTGGAACAGGACAGCGGAGGACAGGGGTCTGGCCTCAGGGACACTCCGGGCCCCCAAAGGCACTGGTGTTCCCAGAGGAAGTATAAACCACTTGGGGGCGTGAGCTGTCCCGGCCCTGCTTTCTTCATCAGCTATATTATGTAAGAGTTACGAACATTTAATATAAAGAAAAAGAATTACCATTTGAAATGAGGCTAATTAAAGAGAGGTTAGAGAAAAGGGATATATTTAAACCTTCCCAGTGAAAAGTCAATGTCAGTGAAACTGAATAGCAAACTTCTTTAGATGGAAAATCCCAGGAACATAGCAGGGATGTTTTTTCATCCTAACTTTATTCTCTAACTGACAGACATGAGAGATAAAGGAAAATGTAGGGATACTGGGATAAATTACCTACAGCAGTGGTCGGCAAACTGCGGCTCTCGAGCCACACACGGCTCTTTGGCCCCTTGAGTGTGGCTCTTCCTAAGCCTTAGGAGTACCCTAACTAAGTTAATAACAATGTACCTACCTATATAGTTTTAAGGTTAAAAAATCTGGCTCCCAAAAGAAATGTCAATCGTTGTACTGTTGATATTTGGCTCCGTTGACTAATGAGCTTGCCGACCACTGACCTACAGTATTCTCAGATACAGAAGGGTGGGAATCTATTTTTAAAAAGGGATTGTGTTGGGAGGCATCTATTTATCTATATATATAAAAGGCTAATATGCAAAGTGTCCCCTCCGGAGTTCGACTGGGAGACTGGGAGTTCGATCGCTCGCTATGAAGTGTGCTGACCACCAGGGGGCGGCACGGAACAAAGGAAGGCCCTGGCCGGCAGCCGGAAGGAAGGCCCCGATCGGCCCTGATCTCTGGCCAGGCCTAGGGACCCTACCCGTGCAAGAATTTCATGCACCGGGCCTCTAGTTTAAAGATGAAGATAATAATAAAATAATCATCCCACATGCGCCCACCACTGGGGGACGGTAACCCAAGACTCAGCTGACGTGGGAGCCCAGCTGGGTAACCAGGGGCCCAACCGCGTGAACCCGGTTCCCGGGGATCATCCCGAGTCTCAGCAAAGCTCTGACGTAGGTTCCTCAGACCATCTGCTCGGCGGGGCCACAGAGATTCCTTCAGAGCTGCCCTTCATCTGAGGTCCTCGGATCCGTCCTCAGAGAGCCCTGCTGCGTGGTCATCGGCAGGAAGAATGCCAGGCCCTTTGCAAGGGCAAACAGACCTGCCTCAGGCGTCCGGTAACATGGACGCCAGAGGCAGGGGACACGTCTGCTGTTTGTAATGGAAGAATCATCTCCGCAGCCAAGCTGTCTGAAGGCAACTGACATATCCATGTGAACATATGAAAGTCATATATGCATGTATGTGTTCAGTAAACATGCCACCTGCATATGTTTCTTGAAAAATATCCCTGGAAGATGCATTCCAGTGAAAAGATGACAAAAAACCCAAACTCACCCAAACTCCAGACCGTAAAACCCAGCAGGGACCCCGAGACAGGCAAACAGAGCGAGCGCAGTGCAAACCGCGCCCCCCAGTCTGCAGCCCCTCCTCTCGCACCACCAGGCTGACCTCCCGAGCACTTTTCCCTGAAGCTTTCCATGTCCCGGGCCCCGGGTCACACAGGTCATCCGGCTGATGGCAGAGTGTCCGCGTTATCCCCACCTCCAGCGGCGACAGGGTGTGGCTCACAGAGATGACAGCACTGCAGAGCCCTGTCCCCACGCCAGCCGCAGGACACACAGCCACACCCCAGAAACTGCTGGGATCCTCACGCCAGCGCAGGACACACAGCTGCACCCCAGAAACTGCCGGGGTCCCCACGCCAGCTGCAGGACACAAGCCGCACCCCAAAGCTGCCAGGGTCCCCTCGCGTGTCCCCCTGGGGGAGCCGCCATCCTGGGTCCTGCGACAGAGGACCTGAGCAGCAAGCCCGGCCTCCCAGAGAGACGGACGGTAAGGAGAGGCGGGAGGCGTGTGGGCTGGTGTGGGGGCCGCACAGCACGGTTCCCGGGGAGGCTTGGTGGGTCAGGGAGGCCGGGAGCCCCTTTGCCAAGCGGGCATTTGAACAGAGGCGCTCTGGGAGCAAAGGAGGGAGCCCCATGACCATCTGGGGAGGAGGGTTCCAGAAGCATCGGGAGTCAAGTCCAGGGCCAGCAGTGGGTTAAGCCAGAGCCACGTGGGCCCGGCAGCCTCCATCTGCATCTCTTACAGGAGCCGGTGGGCGCACTGGCTCCTCCACCCGGGGCCCCAGGGACAGTTCTTGGGGTGCCGCTGCCTGGATGTCTAACTACCACCTGCTCCACACCCCCAGGGGTCGCAGTGCCAGCAGAGGTGCGTGTTCCGGGAACACGTGCCCTTCATGCCCAGGCCCTGCCAGTTGGCGCTGGGCGCTGGCTTCTCTCCCGCCACAGGGACCCTCGCTGGCCGTGCCGTCCCCAGACCCAGGACATAAAACAGCCGAGCAAGACGCCCTCGTGTCACACCTGCCCCTTCAGGACTGTTCAGGACGGCCATCTGCTTTCTCACCTATCGTTTCAGATTAGACAACAGCTACCTTGGGCTGGAAGGGGGGCAGCCTTCCCTGCGTTGCTGGTGGCACTTCTGTGGACGAGGCCACGGTACCATCGGACCTTCTGTTTCCCGCGTGGTCGAAGGTAGGTACCTGGGGCCTCACTTTCCATTCAACCAACTTCTGCTCACAAGTTGGTTTCCAGGGTGCGCAAAGGTGTTGTCAGGATAAATGGCAGCGTCTACAAAGTGCTTGGAGTTCTCGCAGAAAGAGCTCGGGGAGAATAGAACATTAGCGCGTTATTATTCTCCCAGGCGTGGGTGGAATTGCAAAGAGAAATCATGTCAAAGATGGAAGAAACTTAAAAGTCTGAGGCTTTAAAAGGCTGAGATGATTAAACCACCCCGTTGTTTGACAGGAGAAAATTAAACTGTTCTCTTGTCTCAAAAGGCACGATGCTCCTTCTTCACTTACTGTACCCCACAATCTCCCTTCCCGCACCCACCTTTCCCTGGAGTTAAGAAAGTTCCACAAATGAGAGGTTACTGTGCAGACACACCCGAAAGAGACGATCCGGTCCCGGAGGAAAGAGAAAGCAGGGCACTTGTTACAGCCACACCCAGAGTCAGGGACACGGACGGTCCCCACGCGGCCCGTGTCTGGGCAACTTCCCCTCCTGTGCGTGTAGCGGCTGAGGCTTTGGGGCCACACTCGTGGGGGAGGTGAGCTCACCCTCTCAGAGGGGCAGCAGCTGGGAGCCAGCACTCCCCCAGGGCTCCCTTCCCCAGAGAACGGGAACTAGAGGAGTCATCGAAGGGAAAGGTGGACGGCAAGGCCTATATCCCCCCCTGTTCCCTTGGTAACAAGGAGGGTCTCCGAGAGGTAAAACCGGGCGCCTGCACCAGCGCGGACCTGGGACCCAGGATCCGCTGTGTTTGCAGAGCACAGGACCCCCCCTCCCCGAAGGGGTGAGGCGGCCTCAGGATGGGCACAGGGAGGAGACACCCCTGAGCCACCGCCAGAAACGGGGACGAATCCACTGGAGGGAACTTGCCACCACCCGTGCCAACTCGCTGCCCACAGAGAACAACATCAGAGCACAAATGACCAAAAATGACCAAACGGAGGGAAAAGACACGCAAGGGATTCCATTCGCGACAGCGCCACGGTGCGCACTCCCCGAGGGCAGGAGCTGGAACTGGGAGAATCCATGGCCTGTCAATGCTGAGACAGGGCTCCGAACCCCATCGGAGGAGAACACGGGCAGAGCTGGAGAAGGAACGGAGAACAGCTTCCAGAAGTACAAGCACAGGCACTGACGCTGGAGAAGAAGCCGGCAGCGTATCGGCGGCAGCCCCGGGAGAGAGTCCGAGCTGCTCACTGAGGGGCCAGCGGGAAGGGGGCCCTGGCTCAGCTCATGGATGCTGGGTTACTGTGGGGTTTGGGCAAGTGACTTACCCCTCTGCCTCAGTCCCCTCACATGAAAACGAGGGTAATCAGCACCAATCTTGTAAAGCTGCTCTGATAAGTAAATGAGTTCATGTACTTTAGAGTAACATACATGAGAACTGAGTCTGGTG